>NC_084633.1:21210177-21255367 GCF_033978795.1 Nerophis ophidion | reverse complement strand
TGTCTCCAAGGTTCCAAAAAATAGTCGAAAAACATAAAATAACAGAGCTGAGACCCGGTGTTTGTAATGGGAAAATGAATATGGCGGGTGTGTTACCTCGGTGACTCATCGCTAAAAGACCGATAAACAGAAAGGCGTTTAATTTGCCAAAAATCACCCATTTAGAGTTCGGAAATCGGTTGAAAAAATACATGGTCTTTTTTCTGCACCATCAAGGTATATATTGACGCTTACATAGGACTGCTGATAATGTTCCCCTTTAACACGGATCAATCGTCCTGTCCCCTTAGTATTAAAACAGCCCCAAAGCATGATGTTTCCACCCCCATGCTTCACAGTAGGTGTGGTGTTCTTGGGATGCAACTCAGTATTCTTCTTCCTCCAAACACGACCAGTTGAGTTTATACCAAAAAGTTGCTTAAGAGATATTCCTGGCTCTGAATTTGTTCATTGCTATTTTTATGTTTTTGTGCATTAGTTCTATTTTAAATTTGCCAGAATAATTTTGGGGAATTTTAATCAATAGTAAGTTAGAAGAAATATTTCACAAATATTCTCCGTCGAAAAAACAGAAGCTAAAGTGAAGAATTTAATTAAAATGTATCTGAGGAAATAACTCAAATTTGGAACACAGCAACATTGTTTTCACAGCTTTTTGCTTTTTAGAGTTAGAGTGTTTTAATGTAGAGTTTTAAATCTTTTTTAAAGCCACAAAAAGCAGGTTGGGTATTGAGAAACTTACATTTATGAATATAAAACTTAGCCGATAGTATAATGAGCTTGCAAAGGTAAAATTAATTTTCTTTTTTTTTTTTCTTCAATACAGTATAAAACCAAATATATATTATTTATTATATATTATTGTTTTAGTTGCTTAAGAGATATTCCTGGCTCTGAATTTGTTTATTGCTATTTTTATGTTTTTGTGCATTAGTTCTATTTTAAATTTGCCAGAATAATTTTTGGGAATTTTAATCGTAGTAAGTTAGAAGAAATATTTCACAAATATTCTTCGTCGAAAAAACAGAAGCTAAAATGAAGAATTAAATTAAAATGTATTTATTATTCTTTGCAATAAAAAAAATAATAATTTACTTGAACATTGATTTAAATTGTCAGGAAAAAAAAGGAGGGAATTTAAAAGGTAAAAAGGTATATGTGTTTAAAAATCCTAAAATCATTTTTAAGGTTGTATTTTTTCTCTAAAATTGTCTTTCTGAAAGTTATAAGAAAAAAAATAAATTAATTTGCCAATTTGCTCAATTTACCTTTAATAAATAAATCTATAACTATATTAAAAATGTGTATTTCTGTCCGTCATTCCGTCTTATTTTTTTTTTTCCTTTTTACGGAAGGTTTTTTGTAGAGAATAAATGATGAAAAAAACACTTAATTGAACGGTTTAAAAGAGGAGGAAACAGGAAAAAAAATGAAAATTAAATTTCGAAAAATAGTTTATTTTCAATTTCCACTCTTTAAAATTCAAAATCCAACCGAAAAAAAGAAGAGGAAAATTAGCTAATTCGAATCTTTTTGAAAAAATTAAAAAAAAAATAATTATGGAACATCATTAGTAATTTTTCCTGATTAAGATTAATTTTAGAGTTTTGATGACATGTTTTAAATAGGTTAAAATCCAATCTGCACTTTGTTAGAATATATAACAAATTGGACCAAGCTATATTTCTAACAAAGACAAATCATTTTTTTCTTCTAGATTTTCCAGAACAAAAATTTGAAAAGAAATTCAAAAGACTTTGAAATAAGATTTAAATTTGATTCTAAAGATTTTCTAGATTTGCCAGAATAATTTTTTAGAATTTTAATCATCTTTGTTGAAAAAACAGAAGCTAAATTGAAGAATTAAATTAAAATGTATTTATTATTCTTTTCAAAAAAAAATAAAAAATACTTGAACATTGATTTAAATTGTCAGGAAAGAAGAGGAAGGAATGTAAAAGGTAAAAAGGTATATGTGTTTAAAAATCCTAAAATCATTTTTAAGAATGCATTTTTTTCTCTAAAATTGTCTTTCTGAAAGTTATAAGAAGCAAAGTCAAAAAAAAAAAATGAATTTATTTAAACAAGTGAAGACCAAGTCTTTAAAATATTTTCTTGGATTTTCAAATTCTATTTGAGTTTTGTCTCTCTTAGAATTAAAAATGTCCAGCAAAGTGAGACCAGCTTGCTAGTAAATAAATACCATTTAAAAAATAGAGGCAGCTCACTGGTAAGTGCTGCTATTTGAGCTATTTTTAGAACAGGCCAGCGGGCGACTCATCTGGTCCTTACGAGTGACCTGAATGATATTTATATAGCGCTTTTCTCTAGTGACTCAAAGCACTTTACATAGTGAAACCCAATATCTAAGTTACATTTAAACCAGTGTGGGTGGCACTGGGAGCAGGTGGGTAAAGTGTCTTGCCCAAGGACACAACGGCAGTGACTAGGATGGCACAAGTGGGATTCGAACCTGCAACCCTCAAGTTGCTGGCACGGCCGCTCTACCGACCGATTTTGTACCGGTTCCAAAATACTGGTATCGGGTCAACTCTAATAGGAAGATATGATGGATAGAAATGTACAAATAGGTTCCTTTTTTTTGCAACGCTTGAAGCATAAAGGAGGTCTGTGCTCTACTTGGCATCGTTCCAATGTGTTGATTTGAGGCAATAAAAGAAACATCATCGCCATGCTCCTCTCTGCACTTCCTGCCTGCACGAGGAACCAGCTAGAAGGAAACTAACCCGTCTGAGTGCTGGCAGGCTGACATGTAAATTAAAATGCAATTAGAAACAGGCAAATAAGCTGTTCCCTGGAGATTGGGGGGGGGGGGGGGGGGGGTAAAAAGGCTCTCAGGATAAGGGCTGGTGTCACTCATCATTAGTGTAGACCAGGAGTAGGGAACCTAGGGCTCTAGAGCCAGATGTGGCTCTTTTGATGTCTGCATCTGGCTCTCAGATAAATCTTAGCTGACATTGCTTAACACGATAAGTCATGAATAATTCCACTTGTTAAAAATAACGTTCAATATATAAAACATTCTCATGCTTTTTTATGTTTAAGAAGTTGTGTTAATGGTAAGAAGTTATTTATTTATTATTGGTTAGTGTTGGGGGTTCTTCAGACCACCAAGCACCGACATGAGAGCCTGTTTCAGGGTTACAATATTGTTTTATTATTCAATTATACAAAAAAAGAAGGGAAAAACCGGAGGACAAAAAATGAAGACAGCAGAAACAAAAGGAAGAAAAAAAAACAAATTTAAAATGAAAAATAAATGAGAAAAACCAAAAAGAGGAAAAACAAGAAAAATTATACAAAAAACAAAAAACAAAAATTAAAGGGAAAAACCCAAGAAAAAAATAAGACAACAAAAAAAAGATCAAAAAACAAATGAAAAACTAAAAATTAATGAGATCAACAAAAATGAAGAAAAAGAACAAGAAAAATTATACAAAAAACACAAAACAAAAATATAAAGGGAAAAAAACTAAGCAAAAAAGTTAAGTCAACAAAAACAAAAGAAAAAAAGAATAAAACAAATCAAAAATTGGCTCCAGTTTCAACCCAGTCTCTCCTCCTGGACCCCCTCCCTTGTGGAAGGGGTCCGGTCCGATGACCATGGATGAAGTACTGGCTGTCCAGAGTCGAGACCCAGGATGGACCGCTCGCCTGTGTATCGGTTGGGGACATCTCTACGCTGCTGATCCGCCTCCGCTTGAGATGGTTTCCTGTGGACGGGACTCTCGCTGCTGTCTTGGAGCCACTATGGATTGAACTTTCACAGTATCATGTTAGACCCGCTCCACATCCATTGCTTTCGGTCCCCTAGAGGGGGGGGTTGCCCACATCTGAGGTCCTCTCCAAGGTTTCTCATAGTCAGCATTGTCACTGGCGTCCCACTGGATGTGAATTCTCCCTGCCCACTGGGTGTGAGTTTTCCTTGCCCTTTTGTGGGTTCTTCCGAGGATGTTGTAGTCGTAATGATTTGTGCAGTCCTTTGAGACATTTGTGATTTGGGGCTATATAAATAAACATTGATTGATTGATTGAAATGCAGTCACTGGTGACGTTTGACTCCGTTCCACCAATCAAACAGAGCCAGGCGGTCACATGATTAACTGTACACTTTTTAAAAAAAAATGTATAAACCTTTCTTTATAAATTTCAACATTTACAAACAGTTGAAAATAATGATCAAAGGAAGTACAAAAACATTACAAAACAGTAAAAAAAAAACTGTACAAAACAGCGCCAGCGGGTTGTAAATTCAAAGTAACTAAAATAGAATGCAAAAATTATATATATATATATAATAAACAAAGTGAAAAGCCATATGCTCACTCAATCTCAGTAAATAACTTAAAATTTGGAACACAGCATCATCGTTTTCACAGCTTTTTGCTTGTTAGAGGTAGACTGTTTTAATGTAGAGTTCTAAATCTTTTTTAAAGGCACAAAAAACAGGTCGGGTATTGAGAAACTTACATTTCAATCAATCAATCAATCAATGTTTACTTATATAGCCCTAAATCACTAGTGTCTCAAAGGGCTGCACAAACCACTACCACATCCTCGGTAGGCCCACATAAGGGCAAGGAAAACTCACACCCAGTGGGACGTCGGTGACAATGATGACTATGAGAACCTTGGAGAGGAGGAAAGCAATGGATGTCGAGCGGGTCCAACATGATACTGTGAAAGTTCAATCCATAATGGATCCAACACAGTCGCGAGAGTCCAGTCCAAAGCGGATCCAACACAGCAGCGAGAGTCCCGTTCACAGCGGAGCCAGCAGGAAACCATCCCGAGTGGAGGCGGATCAGCAGCACAGAGATGTCCCCAGCCGATACACAGGCAAGCAGTACATGGCCACCGGATCGGACCGGACCCCCTCCCCAAGGGAGAGTGGGACATAGAAGAAAAAGAAAAGAAACGGCAGATCAACTGGTCTAAAAAGGGAGTCTATTTAAAGGCTAGAGTATACAAATGAGTTTTAAGGTGAGACTTAAATGCTTCCACTGCATCCTTACCCCTTCCCACCCAACTCCCCCCTCCAGGTCTGCACCCCCGACCCCCTCCACAAGGGAGAGTGGGACATAGGAGAAAAAGAAAAGAAACGGCAGATCAACTGGTCTAAAAAAGGAGTCTATTTAAAGGCTAGAGTATACAAATGAGTTTTAAGGTGAGACTTAAATGCTTCCACTGCACTGCATCCTTACCCGCGACGCCCCCCCCCCCTTACCCCTTCCCACCCAACTCCCCCCTCCAGGTCTGCCCCCCCGACCCCCTCCCCAAGGGAGAGTGGGACATAGGAGAAAAAGAAAAGAAACGGCAGATCAACTGGTCTAAAAAGGGAGTCTATTTAAAGGCTAGAGTATACAAATGAGTTTTAAGGTGAGACTTAAATGCTTCCACTGCATCCTTACCCCCTCCCACCCAACTCCCCCATCCAAGTCTGCACCCCCGACCCCCTCCCCAAGGGAGAGTGGGACATAGGAGAAAAAGAATAAGAAACGGCAGATCAACTGGTCTAAAAAGGGAGTCTATTTAAAGGCTAGAGTATACAAATGAGTTTTAAGGTGAGACTTAAATGCTTCCACTGCATCCTTACCCCCTCCCACCCAACTCCCCCCTCCAAGTCTGCACCCCCGACCCCCTCCCCAAGGGAGAGTGGGACATAGGAGAAAAAGAATAAGAAACGGCAGATCAACTGGTCTAAAAAGGGAGTCTATTTAAAGGCTAGAGTATACAAATGAGTTTTAAGGTGAGACTTAAATGCTTCCACTGCATCCTTACCCCTTCCCACCCAACTCCCCCCTCCAAGTCTGCCCCCCCGACCCCCTCCCCAAGGGAGAGTGGGACATAGGAGAAAAAGAAAAGAAACGGCAGATCAACTAGTCTAAAAAGGGAGTCTATTTAAAGGCTAGAGTATACAAATGAGTTTTAAGGTGAGACTTAAATGCTTCCACTGCATCCTTACCCCCTCCCACCCAACTCCCCCCTCCAAGTCTGCACCCCCGACCCCCTCCCCAAGGGAGAGTGGGACATAGGAGAAAAAGAATAAGAAACGGCAGATCAACTGGTCTAAAAAGGGAGTCTATTTAAAGGCTAGAGTATACAAATGAGTTTTAAGGTGAGACTTGAATGCTTCCACTGCATCCTTACCCCCTCCCACCCAACTCCCCCCTCCAAGTCTGCACCCCCGACCCCCTCCCCAAGGGAGAGTGGGACATAGGAGAAAAAGAATAAGAAACGGCAGATCAACTGGTCTAAAAAGGGAGTCTATTTAAAGGCTAGAGTATACAAATGAGTTTTAAGGTGAGACTTAAATGCTTCCACTGCATCCTTACCCCCTCCCACCCAACTCCCCCCTCCAAGTCTGCACCCCCGACCCCCTCCCCAAGGGAGAGTGGGACATAGGAGAAAAAGAATAAGAAACGGCAGATCAACTGGTCTAAAAAGGGAGTCTATTTAAAGGCTAGAGTATACAAATGAGTTTTAAGGTGAGACTTAAATGCTTCCACTGCATCCTTACCCCTTCCCACCCAACTCCCCCCTCCAAGTCTGCCCCCCCGACCCCCTCCCCAAGGGAGAGTGGGACATAGGAGAAAAAGAAAAGAAACGGCAGATCAACTAGTCTAAAAAGGGAGTCTATTTAAAGGCTAGAGTATACAAATGAGTTTTAAGGTGAGACTTAAATGCTTCCACTGCATCCTTACCCCCTCCCACCCAACTCCCCCCTCCAAGTCTGCACCCCCGACCCCCTCCCCAAGGGAGAGTGGGACATAGGAGAAAAAGAATAAGAAACGGCAGATCAACTGGTCTAAAAAGGGAGTCTATTTAAAGGCTAGAGTATACAAATGAGTTTTAAGGTGAGACTTGAATGCTTCCACTGCATCCTTACCCCCTCCCACCCAACTCCCCCCTCCAAGTCTGCACCCCCGACCCCCTCCCCAAGGGAGAGTGGGACATAGGAGAAAAAGAATAAGAAACGGCAGATCAACTGGTCTAAAAGGGGAGTCTATTTAAAGGCTAGAGTATACAAATGAGTTTTAAGGTGAGACTTAAATGCTTCCACTGCATCCTTACCCCCTCCCACCCAACTCCCCCCTCCAAGTCTGCACCCCCGACCCCCTCCCCAAGGGAGAGTGGGACATAGGAGAAAAAGAATAAGAAACGGCAGATCAACTGGTCTAAAAAGGGAGTCTATTTAAAGGCTAGAGTATACAAATGAGTTTTAAGGTGAGACTTGAATGCTTCCACTGCATCCTTACCCGCGACGCCCCCCCCTTACCCCTTCCCACCCAACTCCCCCCTCCAGGTCTGCCCCCCCGACCCCCTCCCCAAGGGAGAGTGGGACATAGGAGAAAAAGAAAAGAAACGGCAGATCAACTGGTCTAAAAAGGGAGTCTATTTAAAGGCTAGAGTATACAAATGAGTTTTAAGGTGAGACTTAAATGCTTCCACTGCATCCTTACCCCCTCCCACCCAACTCCCCCCTCCAAGTCTGCACCCCCGACCCCCTCCCCAAGGGAGAGTGGGACATAGGAGAAAAAGAATAAGAAACGGCAGATCAACTGGTCTAAAAAGGGAGCCTATTTAAAGGCTAGAGTATACAAATGAGTTTTAAGGTGAGACTTGAATGCTTCCACTGCATCCTTACCCGCGACGCCCCCCCCCTTACCCCTTCCCACCCAACTCCCCCCTCCAGGTCTGCCCCCCCGACCCCCTCCCCAAGGGAGAGTGGGACATAGGAGAAAAAGAAAAGAAACGGCAGATCAACTGGTCTAAAAAGGGAGTCTATTTAAAGGCTAGAGTATACAAATGAGTTTTAAGGTGAGACTTAAATGCTTCCACTGCATCCTTACCCCTTCCCACCCAACTCCCCCCTCCAGGTCTGCCCCCCCGACCCCCCCCCTTACATCCACCCAGCGATCAATGGGTGTTCAGGCTGGAAGAAAAATCCCACACCACCACGGCCTTGTGGAGTTCAAGCCTACAAGTGGGTGCTGTGGGGGGTCCACCCACCCCCCCATGCCACTATCCAATGCAGACCTGTCGCTTGGTGCAACAATGTGACCATGACACTAGAGGGGGAATTTCCGCTGCCCCCCCCCCCCCAGTCAGCCTAAGGCAGTCAAAGTGCATTTAAAGAAGAAGAATGACTTCCTAGTTTGTTATGATGAGCAGACTTATGTCAGGCAGCAGTACAGAATGTCTTCTTCTTTCCAGCGTGCTAATTAGGCAGCCATGGTCCATGCTGAGCTCCACTTTATTGACCACCCGCTGCTGCCAGAAAGCCTCTGGAGCCCTCTTAACATTTTTCTACCCCCCCCCCCCCCCCCCTTTCTGTCCCAATCAAGTCTTTTCTTCCAAGCGGAGGAACGAATCGAATGCTTCCCTCCCTCCCTCGCCTTGAACTTATTTTACCTCAACCTCTCCTCCCACTCACTCCACACCCCTCCCTGACATGTCTGGGGCCCCTGGACGGGCACTCCTGGCATGCACCGTGGGTGGCAGGTGCCAAAGGAGGGGCGGTTGCAGCCATGGACTCCAGCTGTGAGAAAGTGTGTGACGGCGTGGGGAAGCCAGGATAAGAAAGAAAGAGAAAGGTCAGGAGGTTTCCTGCAGAGATCGTGACATAACCCCTGCCCTCATGCGCTGACACAATATTCTGCATCGGGGGTGTCCAGCTCATTCCAGCTCGGGGGCCACGTGGAGGGAAAACACATCGCCAAACGGGCCCGACTTGTAAAATCATGACATGATGACCTCCAGTTACAGAAGAAATAAGTGATGATTACATTTTAACAGAAGTGTAGATAGAACATGTTAAAAGAAAATAAGCCGATATTAACAGTAAATGAACAAGTAGATTAATAATTAATTTTCTACCACTTGTCCTTAATAATGTGTACACAATAACAGGTGTATAAATGACACAATATGTTACTGCATATGTCAGCAACTAAATTAGAAGCCTTTGTTTGTTTACTTACTACTAAAAGACAAGTTGTCTAGTATATTTACTATTTTATTTAAGGACTAAATTACAATAATAAACATATGTTTAATGTACCCTAAGATTTTCTTGTTAAAATAAAGCCAATAATGACCATTTTTGTGGTCCCCTTTATTTGGAAAAGTATCGAAACACAATTTGGTACCGGTACCAAACTATTGGTATCGAGACAACCCGAGTAGGAAGATAAAAGGTATGACGCATAAGAAAATGTTCATTTCTGACATACTGATGGACAGAAAATGGAGGAAAATCCATTGCCAAACAGGCCGGACTTGTAAAATCATGGCATGATAACCTACAAATAAAGACAACTTTAGATTGTTTTCTTATTTTGAAAATAAAACAAGCACATTGTGAAAATGTACAAATGATGTTGTTTTTATTACATGCACACGTTGCGGTTAATAATATTTCATCTTCATTTGTTGTTGTTCATACATAATGAATAAATGATGTGATAATGTTCATCATAATAGGTGAAAATGAGTTTTCAAATGCTCCCATTGATGTAAATGTTTATCTATTAGAAAAGGAAATTAATAAAAATATTTGTTTTTACCGTATTTCCTTAAACTGCCGCCGGGGCGCTAATTATTTCAAAACCTCTTCTCACTCCAGGGCTTACCAAAGGCATGCGGTAAATTTAGGCCTGTGCTTATAAATTTGAGTGTGATGAAAGGATACCATTATGAAAAGCACATTTAATTAAAAAAATATATATTATTATGGTCTTACCTTTACTTATAAATGAAGTCCATGCGCCGCTCCTTCTGATCAAAAGCATCGATAACTTGTTTATAGAAGTCTTCCTTATATTTCTTCAGTTTTAAAAGTCTCTCTGTCTCGATGGAGATCTTCCGTTATCACCTCCTGCTGCGATTGAAAGTCCAGTTTAGAAAACTGTTTTATTTTAGATATGTAATCCTTCATGTTAAAAGTGCAAACGAGTGGGAAAAAATAAACGATGGCTGCTTGTTGTCACTTCTTCTGCAGCCGAGTAGTCGCAAGAAGGATCACTAGCGCCCTCTACCACCAGGAGGCGGCAGTCATTTAATGACTCATATTTGACACACACAGCTATGGTATATTAATAAAACATAGCTGCTTACTGTTCTTTTTAGCATATTCAATAGCTTGGACCTTAAATCCTACTGAATAGCTCTTAATCTTCTTCCCTTTATGCCATTTCAAATGATTGAAATCAGCCTCCTCCATTTTGAAAATGATGACAGGTGAAGTGTCACTCGTGACGTGACGAGTTTGACCCGGCAGAGAGTATAGGCATATGCTAATTATTTGGCGAAACCAGTTTGACCCGGCGGAAATTCTAGACATACCCTAATAAAAATAATATTTTGCGAAACGAGTTTAGTAATTCTAGGCAGGTGCATACTATATACCCGGCGGCAATTCAAGAAAATACGGTAATATAGTTTACTCATTTTGCTCAAGTGAAGTACAAACATCACGTGGTTTATTCTGTACATATTTGGCATAATCGACAACAAAACTTGTGAATTTAGACTCATTTCATTCATCACACATGAAGTTAGGAGAGGATACATATTTCAGCATGTTTATGTGCGCCTGGAAAATGTGTCCCCATGCAACACGAAATGTTCGGATTATTAAACACATTAATTTGGTTATAAATGCCACAGGTTGTATTATCAACAACATCATTGACAATATGGCATGAAAGTAACTCCACATTTTGTATAAGATCACTAATAAGCGGTGTAAGTACAAGTCATGCTCGCTCTCATAGCAGCGGATACAAAGAATTGCTATTGCGACATCCAGTGGACACATTTAGAACAGCAACTTATTTAGAAAAAAAAAAAAAGCTAATTTTTGTACTTAAATTTTGCGGGCCGTACGTTTCTCACGCCTGTTCTACATAGGCTCATTTTTTTCTATTTTATGATGTTAGAAAAACAAAATATTGTTTTAGGCAGACAGTAAACAGTCTGACCTTGTGTGCTGGAGATAAGTCTTGCTTTTTGACCCTCAAGCTCGGAGCCGGATGACTTTTTTTCATGACTGACTTTTGCACTTAAACTCTCTTAACCGTTCAACTTCAGTGCAGCCAGCAAGATGAAGAGTTGCGGGTTTTGAACATTTGCAGTAGTGAAACAAGCATGTTGATGACGGTGCAAAAAATAAAAAAAGCAGTGTTTTTAGGCCGTTATAGGAAAGTATGGTAAATTTGTCTGTTTTTCCACAGCTGGAACAGTTCTGACTAGCCCTAAAACAGGGGTCTAAGACACGCGGCCCGCGGGCCAATTGCAGCCCGCGAAACATATGAAAGTTTCTTGTTAGTGCGGCCCGCAAGTTTTATATGAACGGCGCTTGACAGCGTTGTGTTATTTGGCTCCAAAATGGCTCTTTCAACGTTCTGGGTTGCCTACCCCTGCATTAGTGGAAAAGCGGCAAATGAGTGAAAGCAACAGAGACGTTGCCATGGAGACGAGGGTTGTTTTTCTGGCGACTACTCTTTCCACATTTTTCAACCCACTTCAACCGTTCCATCGTCAAATCATTTCTCTAAATCAGGACAAAAAACAAAGTTTGTTTTTTGAACTGGAAAAATTCCCAGTTTTCCCAAAATTCCGTAATTTCTCAATTCAACATGTTACTACTTCAACATTTCTCCACAGATTTGGAAAATTTAAACACCAACCATTTCAAGTAAATCAAACCATTCAAGTGTTTTACCATTTAAAAAAAAAAAAAATCCGCTTTTCTTGAAATTCCCAAATTTTGGGAAATTCCAGTTGAAATGAATGGGACTTTCAAACTTCCACAATTCCAACATTCTTCAACCCATTCCACCTTCAACACATTCCACCTTCAACACATTCCAGCGTTGTGTTATTTTGCTCCAAAATGGCTCTCTCAACGTTCTGGGTTGCCTACCCCTGCATTAGTGGAAAAGCGGCAAATGAGTGAAAGCAACAGAGACGTTGCCATGGAGACGAGGGTTGTTTTTCTGGCGCCTACTCTTTCCACATTTTTCAACCCACTTCAACCGTTCCATCGTGAAATCATTCCTCTAAATCAGGACAAAAAACAAAGTTTGTTTTTTGAACTGGAAAAATTCCCGGTTTTCCCAAAATTCCGTAATTTCTCAATTCAACATGTTACTACTTCAACATTTCTCCACAGATTTGGAACATTTCAACACCAACCATTTCAATTAAACCATTCAAGTGTTTTTCCATTAAAAAAAAAAATCCGCTTTTCTTGAAATTCCCAAATTTTGGGGAAATTCCAGTTGAAATGAATGGGACTTTCAAACTTCCACAATTCCAACATTCTTCAACCCATTCCACCTTCAACACATTCCAGCGTTGTGTTATTTTGCTCCAAAATGGCTCTTTCAACGTTCTGGGTTGCCTACCCCTGCATTAGTGGAAAAGCGACAAATGAGTGAAAGCAACAGAGACGTTGCCATGGAGACGAGGGTTGTTTTTCTGGCGACTACTCTTTCCACATTTTTCAACCCACTTCAACCATTCCATCGTCAAATCATTCCTCTAAATCAGGACAAAAAACAAAGTTTGTTTTTTGAACTGGAAAAATTCCCGGTTTTCCCAAAATTCCGTAATTTCTCAATTCAACATGTTACTACTTCAACATTTCTCCACAGATTTGGAAAATTTAAACACCAACCATTTCAAGTAATTCAAACCATTCAAGTGTTTTACCATTTAAAAAAAAAAAATCCGCTTTTCTTGAAATTCCCAAATTTTGGGGAAATTCCAGTTGAAATGAATGGGACTTTCAAACTTCCACAATTCCAACATTCTTCAACACATTCCAGCGTTGTGTTATTTTGCTCCAAAATGGCTCTTTCAATGTTCTGAGTTGCCTACCCCTGCATTAGTGGAAAAGCGGCAAATGAGTGAAAGCAACAGAGACGTTGCCATGGAGACGAGGGTTTTCTTACGTGCCTGGCTGCAGTCACACTGCGACACCTGTCCGTCAGTAATAACAGTCCCCGATAACCTGGACCAATTCAAACCATTATTTTTTTTTTATTGTTTAAAAGGGAACATTATCAGCAGACCTATGTAAGCGTCAATATATACCTTGATGGTGCAGAAAAAAGACCATCTATTTTTTTAACCGATTTCCGAACTCTAAATGGGTGAATTTTAGCAAATTAAACGCCTTTCTGTTTATCGCGCTGGAGGCGATGACGTCAGAATGTGACGTCACCGAGGTAACACACCCACCATTTTCATTTTCAACACATTACAAACACCGGGTCTCAGCTCTGTTATTTTACGTTTTTTTGACTATTTTTTGGAACCTTGGAGACATCATGCCTGGTGGGTGTGTTGTCGGAGGGTGTAACAACACTAACAGGGAGGGATTCAAGTTGCACCACTGGCAAGAAATCTGCCGCCAGTAGGAATTCACATTGTAGGAATTTTAAAGAATTTATTTGTAAATGATGGTGGAAAATAAGTATTTGGTCAACCATTCAAAGGAGGTTTTGGCTCCAAATCTCAGGATACATGGCCCCATTCATTCTTTCCTTAACACGGATCAATCGTCCTGTCCCCTTAGCAGAAAAACAGCCCCAAAGCATGATGTTTCCACCCCCATGCTTCACAGTAGGTATGGTGTTCTTGGGATGCAACTCAGTATTCTTCTTCCTCCAAACACCACCAGTTGAGTTTATACCAAAAAGTTATATTTTGGTTTCATCTGACCACATGACATTCTCCCAATCCTCTTCTGTATCATCCATGTATCCATTTTGGTATCAACTCAAGTCGTCGTTGAGTTTATACCAACTTTTTTCAGTGATTTATAAATCACTGAAAAAAGTTGATGAACCGCAGTGGTTCTCAACCTCTGAGAACCACTGATCTAGACCAGTGGTTCTTAACCTTTTTTCAGTGATGTACCCCCTGTGAACATGTTTTTAATTCAAGTACCCCCTAATCACAGCAAAGCATTTTTGCTTGAAAAAAAGAGATAAAGAAGTAAAATACAGCACTATGTCATCAGTTTCTGATTTATTAAATTGTATAACAGTGCAAAATATTGCTCATTTGTAGTGGTCTTTCTTCAACTATTTGGAAAAAAAGATATCAAAATAACAAAAAACTTGTTGAAAAATAAACAAGTAATTCAGTTATAAAAAAAGATTTCTACACATAGAAGTAATCATCAACTCAAAGTGTCCTCTTTGGGGATTGTAATAGAGATCCATCAACTTACTTCTAAACATTTCTTCACAAAAAAATAAATCTTTAACATCAATCTTTAACATCAATATTTATGGAACATGTCCACAAAAAATCTAGCTGTCAACACTGAATATTGTATTGTTGCATTTCTTTTCACAGTTCATATTTTGTTGAAGTATTATTCAATAAATATATTTATAAAGGATTTTTGAATTGTTGCTATTTTTGGAATATTTTTAAAAAATCTCACGTACCCCTTGGCATACCTTCGAGTACCCGCAGGGGCGCCGCTAGAATCTTTACAGGGCCCCCAACATTCTTGATGTTATTTTACATACAATTATGCATTTTAATGGTATTTTTGACTATCATTATCATATTTTTGAAAGATAAACAGCATCACCGCGTCACAATTTCATCATCATTAGGGGCCTCTCTGGGCCCCCCTCCATCACGGGCCCCTAGAATCGTCTCCTTTATTCCCCCCCCGTTTCGGCGCCAACCATTTGAGAACCACTGATCTTGACCTAATCAAAAAGAAGACATCATAAAGAAGTAAAATACAGCACTATGTCATCAGTTTCTGATTTATTAAATTGTATAACAGTGCAAAATATTGCTCATTTGTAGTGGTCTTTCTTCAACTATTTGGAAAAAAAGATATAAAAATAACTAAAAACTTGTTGAAAAAAAAAAATGATTCAATTATAAATAATCAATCAATCAATCAATCAATGTTTACTTATATAGCCCTAAATCACTAGTGTCTCAATAAAGATGTCTACACATAGAAGTAAAATAAATATATGTATAAAGGATTTTTGAATTGTTGCTATTATTAGAATATTTTTAAAGAATCTCATTGGCATACCTTCAAGTACCCCCAGGGGTGCCGCTAGGGATTTTGGGCCCCTTGAAAAGAATCTTAACAGGGCCCCCAACACAGCGGCAACATTTTTTGATGTTATTTTACATACAATTATGCATTTTAATGGTATTCTTGACTATCATTATCATATTTTTGAAAGATAAACAGCATCACCGCGTCACAATTTCATCATCATTAGGGGCCCCTTTGGGCCCCCCTCCATCATGGGCCCCTAGAATCCGTCTCCTTAACCCCCCCCCCCCCCCACCCCCTTTTGGCGCCAAACATTTGAGAACCGCTGATCTTGACCTAATCAAAAAGAAGACATCATAAAGAAGTAAAATACAGCACTATGTCATCAGTTTGTGATTTATTAAATTGTATAAGAGTGCAAAATATTGCTCATTTGTAGTGGTCTTTCTTCAACTATTTGGGAAAAAAGATATCAAAATAACTAAAAACTTGTTGAAAAATAAACAAATGATCAAATTATAAATAAAGATTTCTACACATAGAAGTAAAATAAATATATGTATAAAGGATTTTTGAATTGTTGCTATTATTAGAATATTTTTAAAGAATCTCATTGGCATACCTTCAAGTACCCCCAGGGGTGCCGCTAGGGATTTTGGGCCCCTTGAAAAGAATCTTTACAGGGCCCCCAACACAGCGGCAACATTTTTTGATGTTATTTTACATACAATTATGCATTTTAATGGTATTTTTGACTATCTTTATCATATTTTTGAAAGATAAACAGCATCACCGCGTCACAATTTCATCATCATTAGGGGCCTCTTTGGGCCCCCCTCCATCATGGGCCCCTAGAATCCGTCTCCTTAACCCCCCCCTTTTCGGCGCCAAACATTTGAGAACCGCTGATCTTGACCTAATCAAAAAGAAGACATCTTTTAAAAAAAGAGATAAAGAAGTAAAATACAGCACTATGTCATCAGTTTCTGATTTATTAAATTGTATAACAGTGCAAAATATTGCTCATTTGTAGTGGTCTTTCTTCAACTATTTGGAAAAAAAAGATATAAAAATAAGTAAAAACTTGTTGAAAAATAAACAAATGATTCAATTATAAATAAAGATGTCTACACATAGAAGTAAAATAAATATATGTATAAAGGATTGTTGAATTGTTGCTATTATTAGAATATTTTTAAAGAATCTCATTGGCATACCTTCAAGTACCCCCAGGGGTGCCGCTAGGGATTTTGGGGCCCCTTGAAAAGAATCTTTACAGGGCCCCCAACACAGCGGCAACATTTTTTGATGTTATTTTACATACAATAATGCATTTTAATGGTATTTTTGACTATCATTACCATATTTTTGAAAGATAAACAGCATCACCGCATCACAATTTCATCATCATTAGGGGCCCCTAGAATCCGTCTCCTTTACCCCCCCCCCACCTTTTCAGCGCCAACCATTTGAGAACCACTGATCTGTGGGGCTGCATAGCTCGGTTGCCAGCAACTTGAGAGTTGCAGGTTCGATCCCCGCTTCCACCATCCTAGTCACTGCCGTTGTGTCCTTGGGCAAGACACTTTACCCACCTGCTCCCAGTGCCACCCACACTGCTTTAAATGTAACTTAGATATTGGGTTTCACTATGTAAAGTGCTTTGAGTCACTTGAGAAAAGTGCTATATAAATTCACACAATTCACATCTTGACCTAATCAAAAAGAAGACATCATTTCGTAGAAAAACGGGGATAAAAGTGTTATAATAGTTTGAATATATAAACAGATGTTTTTATTTGTATTTTAATAGCACAGCTTAGATGTCAAATTGGAAAAAAAAACTTTTGAAATGCAGGAATGTGTTTTTTTTCTTCAGGATCCAAGCAGGTGCGCACCTGGTCAGGTGAGGTGAGGACCCCACGTGCGTTTTCACCAAAATGCAAATGACATAAATAAACAAGTACAAGTATAGCCGCCAATTAGTCGGAGGCGCGTTAACGCCCGCAAAATTGGAACCATCGTTGATGACATTAACGCCAACCTGTTTGGAAGGCGGCGTGGGGTTTACCTGCCTTTAGGGCGAGTGGCCAAACAGGTTGCGTGTTAATATCTCGCCGCCGTGCTGTTGCTAGGGAAGCAGGGCGTGTGCGCGCCGCGGCTGAAGGGCATCGCGTGGCGGGAGAGAGAGAGAGAGAGAGAGAGAGAGGGGAAAAGACGCACGTTTGGCGCCCAATTGCACCTTTTTTTGCAGCCCACCGAGTCCTGGCCTCACCTGGCGTGCATTTTGGGTGTAAAAGCGCAGAATGCTTGGACGCAGTCGGCGTTATTTGGCGCCTTTCTGCTCATGACCTTATATGGCAGCGCAGAGATAGCGCGTGCTGGCGCGCAATTGGCTGCTGCGGCTGCGCGTTCCTTTTAACCCTTGGCTTGCTGAATTATTTTCTAGGGGGGAGGAAGAATCTTGTTGTTTTTTTTTTTGGGGCGTGTGCGTGTGATGATCGACTTTTAAGTGTGGCGTTTTAAATGCGGGCAATTTGCATGAAGGGGTTAGAATTCATGTCGTCATGTAAGATGCAGTGAAACTTGGAAGCGTGTTCAATTAATGGCGGTTGAGCCCAGAGGACATGGCACTGGTGTGTGTGTGTGTGTGTGTGTGTGTGTGTGTGTGTGTGTGTGTGTGTGTGTGTGTGTGTGTGTGTGTGTGTGTGACCTATATTTGCTCAGTGCAGTGAACAGATCGAAATGAAAGGCCTACTGAAACGAGCTTTTCTTATCTAAACAGCTCCATTCTATGTGTCATACTTCATCATTTCGCCATATTTTTGCTGAAAGGATTTAGTAGAGAACATCCACGATAAAGTTGACAACTTTTGGTCGCTAATAAAAAAAAAAAAAGCCTTGCCTGTACCGGAAGTAGCAGACGATGTGCGCGTGACGTCACGGGTTGTGGAGCTCCTCACATCTGAACATTGTTTACAATCATGGCCACCAGCAGCCAGAGCGATTCGGACAGAGAAAGCGACGATTCGGGCGTTAATTTGAGCGAGGACGATTCGTGGATGAGGAAAGTGAGAGTGAAGGACTATACAGTGGGAGCGGAAGTAGCAGACGATGTGGGCGTGACGTCACGGGTTGTGGAGCTCCTCACATCTGAACATTGTTTACAATCATGGCCACCGGCAGCGAGAGCGATTCGGACCGAGAAAGCCACGATTCGGGCGTTGATTTGAGCGAGGACGATTCGTGGATGAGGAAAGTGAGAGTGAAGGACTATACAGTGGGAGCAATTCAGATGTTATTAGAAAAATTTACTGCGGTATAGCTCGGTTGGTAGAGTGGCCGTGCCAGCAACTTGAGGGTTGCAGGTTCGATTCCCGCTTCCGCCATCCTAGTCAATGCCATTGTGTCCTTGGGCAAGACACTTTACCCACCTGCTCCCAGTGCCACCCACACTGCTTTAAATGGAACTTAGATATTGGGTTTCACTATGTAAAGCGCTTTGAGTCACTAGAGAAAAGCGCTATATAAATATAATTCACTTCACTACTAAGATAATTCTGGAAAATCCCTTGTCTGCTTATTGTGTTACTAGTGTCCATCCATCCATCCATTTCCTACCGCTTATTCCCTTTTGGGATCGCGGGGGGCGCTGGCGCCTATCTCAGCTACAATCGGGTGGAAGGCAGTGTACACCCTGGACAAGTTGCCACCTCATCACAGGACCAACACAGATAGACAGACAACATTCACACACTAGGGACCATTTAGTGTTGCCAATCAACCTATCCCCAGGTGCATGTCTTTGGAGGTGGGAGGGGCCTATCCCCAGGTGCATGTCTTTGGAGGTGGGAGGGGCCTATCCCCAGGTGCATGTCTTTGGAGGTGGGAGGAAGCCGGAGTACCCGGAGGGAACCCACGCACTCACGGGGAGAACATGTAAACTCCACACAGAAAGATCCCGAGCCTGGGATTGAACCCAGGACTGCAGGAACTTCGTATTGTGAGGCAGACGCACTAACCCCTCTGCCACCGTGAAGCCCGTGTTACTAGTGTTTTAGTGGGCTTATATGGTCGTACAACCTGTGTCACACCTATTGATCATGTTTTGTTTTGTCATGTTATGTTTTTGATTTTGGACATTCGGTCACGTTTTGCACTTCCTGGTTTGGTTTTGTTTCCATGCCAACGTATTAGTTCCCACCTTGTCACGCCCCTGCCCTCGGTCCCGCACCTGTTCCTGATGATCACAGCCACTATTTAAGTAATATTCTTTCTGTTCATCATTCTGGGATCTTCTCACACGCACCCTAACCATGCTGTTCAAACCTTCACGTCCTCGTCCACAGTTCCATGCCATGTAAGTTTTTGTATTTATGCCATTGTGCTGGTTTTGTTTTGTTTGTATATAGTCATGCCATTGTGCTAGTTTTGTTGTGTTTGTATATAGTCATGCCATTGTGCTAGTTTTGTTTTGTTTGTATATAGTTATGCCATTGTCATAACTATATATGTGTTTGTCATTCAGCCCGGCCGCCTTCGCCTCGTCGAGAAACGTGGCTTCCATCGAAGACACTGGCGGTCACCACACCCGTGGCCACACCCCCCCCCCGACTTTCAGGTCCGACCATATAATCTCACTAAAACACTAGTAACACAATAAGCAGATAAGGGATTTTCCAGAATGATCGTAGTAAATGTGTCTAAAAACATCTGAATCGCTCCCACTGCCCTTGCCTTTTTTCCCCCCTAGTCCTTCACTCTAACTTTCCTCATCCACGAATCTTTCATCCTCGCTCAAATTAATGGAGAACATTTCGCTTTCTCGGTCCGAATCGCTCTCGCCGCTGGTGGCCATGATAGTAAACACTGTTCAGATGTGAGGAGCTCACCACAGCCCCCCGACTTTCAGGTACGACCATATAATCTCACTAAAACACTAGTAACACAATAAGCAGATAAGGGATTCTCCAGAATTATCCTAGTAAATGTGTCTAAAAACATCTGAATCGCTCCCACTGCCCTCGCCTTTTTTTTCTCCTAGTCCTTCACTCTAACTTTCCTCATCCACGAATCTTTCATCCTCGCTCAAATTAATGGGGAAAATTTTGTTTTGTCGGTCCGAATCGCTCTTGAAGTGAAGTGAAGTGAATTATATTTATATAGCGCTTTTTCTCAAGTGACTCAAAGCACTTTACATAGTGAAACCCAATATCTAAGTTACATTCAAACCAGTGTGGGTGGCACTGGGAGCAGGTGGGTAAAGTGTCTTGCCCAAGGACACAACGGCAGTGACTAGGTTGGCAGAAGCGGGAATCGAACCTGCAACCCTCAAGTTGCTGGCACGGCCACTCTACCACCCGAGCTAAACCGCTGGTGGCCATGATTGTAAACAATGTTCAGATGTGAGGAGCTCACCACACCCGTGGCCACACCCCTCCGACTTTCAGGTACGACCATATAATCTCACTAAAACACTAGTAACACAATAAGCAGATACGGGATTTTCCAGGATTATCCTAGTAAATGTGTCTAATAACATCTGAATCGCTCCCACTGCCCTCGCCTTTTTTTCCCCTAGTCCTTCACTCTAACTTTCCTCATCCACAAATCAATCAATCAATCAATGTTTACTTATATAGCCCTAAATCACTAGTGTCTCAAAGGGCTGCACAAACCACCACGACATCCTCGGTAGGCCCACATAAGGGCAAGGAAAACTCACACCCAGTGGGACGTCGGTGACAATAATGACTATGAGAACCTTAGAGAGGAGGAAAGCAATGGATGTCGAGCGGGTCTAACATGATACTGTGAAAGTTCAATCCACAATGGATCCAACACAGTCGCAAGAGTCCAGTCCAAAGCGGGTCCAACTCAGCAGAGCGAGTCCCGTTCACAGCGGAGCCACCAGGAAACCATCCCAAGCGGAGGCGGATCAGCAGCGCAGAGATGTCCCCAACCGATACACAGGCAAGCAGTACATGGCCACCGGATCGGACCGGACCCCCTCCACAAGGGAGAGTGGGACATAGAAGAAAAAGAAAAGAAACAGCAGATCAACTGGTCTAAAAAGGGAGTCTATTCAAAGGCTACAGTATACAAATGAGTTTTAAGGTGAGACTTAAATGCTTCTACTGAGGTGGCATCTCGAACTGTTACCGGGAGGGCATTCCAGAGTACTGGAGCCCGAACGGAAAACGCTCTATAGCCCGCAGACTTTTTTTGGGCTTTGGGAATCACTAATAAGCCGGAGTCCTTTGAACGCAGATTTCTTGCCGGGACATATGGTACAATACAATCGGCAAGATAGGATGGAGCTAGACCGTGTAGTATTTTATACGTAAGTAGTAAAACCTTAAAGTCACATCTTAAGTGCACAGGAAGCCAGTGCAGGTGAGCCAGTACAGGTATATATGTATGTATATATGTATATAAAGGTATATACAGTATAGGTATATATGTATGTATATATGTATATAAAGGTATATACAGTATAGGTATATATGTATGTATATATGTATATAAAGGTATATACAGTATAGGTATATATGTATGTATATATGTATATAAAGGTATATACAGTATAGGTATATATGTATGTATATATGTATATAAAGGTATATACAGTACAGGTATATATGTATGTATATATGTATATAAAGGTATATACAGTACAGGCGTAATGTGATCAAACTTTCTTGTTCTTGTCAAAAGTCTAGCAGCCGCATTTTGTACCAACTGTAATCTTTTAATGCTAGACATGGGGAGACCCGAAAATAATACGTTACAGTAGTCGAGGCGAGACGTAACAAACGCATGGATAATGATCTCAGCGTCTTTAGTGGACAGAATGGAGCGAATTTTAGCGATATTACGGAGATGAAAGAAGGCCGTTTTAGTAACGCTTTTAATGTGTGCCTCAAAGGAGAGAGTTGGGTCGAAGATAACACCCAGATTCTTTACCGTGTCGCCTTGTTTAATTGTTTGGTTGTCAAATGTTAGAGTTGTATTATTAAATAGAGTTCGGTGTCTAGCAGGACCGATAATCAGCATTTCCGTTTTTTTGGCGTTGAGTTGCAAAAAGTTAGCGGACATCCATTGTTTAATTTCATTAAGACACGCCTCCAGCTGACTACAATCCGGCGTGTTGGTCAGCTTTAGGGGCATGTAGAGTTGGGTGTCATGTTGGTCAGCTTTAGTGTCATGTAGAGTTGGGTGTCATGTTGGTCAGCTTTAGTGTCATGTAGAGTTGGGTGTCATGTTGGTCAGCTTTAGTGTCATGTAGAGTTGGGTGTCATGTTGGTCAGCTTTAGTCTCATGTAGAGTTGGGTGTCATGTTGGTCAGCTTTAGTGGCATGTAGAGTTGTGTGTCATGTTGGTCAGCTTTAGTGTCATGTAGAGTTGGGTGTCATGTTGGTCAGCTTTAGTGGCATGTAGAGTTGGGTGTCATGTTGGTCAGCTTTAGTGGCATGTAGAGTTGTGTGTCATGTTGGTCAGCTTTAGTGTCATGTAGAGTTGGGTGTCATGTTGGTCAGCTTTAGTGTCATGTAGAGTTGGGTGTCATGTTGGTCAGCTCTAGTGGCATGTAGAGTTGGGTGTCATGTTGGTCAGCTTTAGTGTCATGTAGAGTTGGGTGTCATGTTGGTCAGCTTTAGTGTCATGTAGAGTTGGGTGTCATGTTGGTCAGCTTTAGTGTCATGTAGAGTTGGGTGTCATGTTGGTCAGCTTTAGTGTCATGTAGAGTTGGGTGTCATGTTGGTCAGCTTTAGTGTCATGTAGAGTTGGGTGTCATGTTGGTCAGCTTTAGTGTCATGTAGAGTTGGGTGTCATGTTGGTCAGCTTTAGTGTCATGTAGAGTTGGGTGTCATGTTGGTCAGCTTTAGTGTCATGTAGAGTTGGGTGTCATGTTGGTCAGCTTTAGTGTCATGTAGAGTTGGGTGTCATGTTGGTCAGCTTTAGTGTCATGTAGAGTTGGGTGTCATTAGCATAACAGTGAAAGCTAACAGCGTATTTGCGTATGATGTCACCTAGCGGCAGCATGTAGATGCTGAAGAGTGCAGGGCCAAGGACCGAACCCTGGGGAACTCCACACGTTACCTTAACGTAGTCCGAGGTCACATTGTTATGGGAGACACACTGCATCCTATCAGTAAGATAAGAGTTAAACCAAGACAGGGCTAAGTCTGACATACCGATTCGTGTTTTGATACGTTCTAATAAAATATTATGATCGACGGTATCGAAAGCAGCGCTAAGATCGAGGAGCAGCAACATAGATGATCTTTCATCTTCGCTCAAATTAATGGGGAAAATTTCGCTTTCTCGGTCCGAATCGCTCTGGCCGCTGGTGGCCATGATTGTAAACAATGTTCAGATGTGAGGAGCTCCACAACCCGTGACGTCACGCGCACATCGTCTGCTACTTCCGGTACAGGCAAGGCTTTTTTTTTAGCGACCAAAAGTTGTGAACTTTATCATCGATGTTCTCTATTAAATCCTTTCAGCAAAAATATGTTGAAATGATGAAGTATGACACATAGAATGGAGCTGCTATCCCCGTTTAAATAAGAACATCTCATTTCAGTAGGCCTTTAATATTACAGTTTGTTGCTGTGAAATGCAAAATGATGGTCGTTTTTACAGTGATTTGTTGTAAAACAGTTTTTTACTGTAAAAATATATTGTTAAATTCTGTAAAATATATATATATATTTTTTTACAGTGTTCATGATCATCTATTTACAAATTAATAGGACTTGACTTTTTTTTTTACCTCCCCAATCTACTTATTGAAATTTTTTTAGGTGAATATATGTTGTATTAAGCCTCATTTTGTGTGAATTACAGTCAAAAACATTCAGGCCCAAAACGAAACTTCTGACTGAATTTCTACTTTTTTTTTTAAATAATTCTTGTTGCAAAAGCTAATGGCAGAATAATATTAATCCAAATCAAGTTTACGCCCACTGTGTTTACTTTCAAATGTGAATTCTGTTAGTTTGAATGAAAAAGTGCTATCTTCCTGTACAGTGGGGCTACCAGTTTTCATAAGTAATCAGTTCCAAAAAGTCTGACAAAGACAGAATCATGTGAAAACTGCTTCATAAGACATATTGGAAATGATATGAATCCGTTTCAGACCAAAAATGTGAACACAGAACATCATTTGTAGAGAATAGTCCTATTTTTACATGCAGAAAACAAAGTTAAATAAATATATATGACTAATTAAATGGACAAATGACCATTTAACATCACTCTAAAGCAGGGGTCAGCAACCTTTGTGAAAGCAAGAACTACTTCTTGGCTACTGATTCATGCCAAGGGCTACCAGTTGGATACACACTTCAATAAATGGCCAGAAATGAGTTTGTCACCCCTGGTTTAAAGTCACTTGAAAATCAAATAAAAAATGACAAAGCTTGGCAAACAACTTTTAGAGAGTGTGTTGCTGCAAAGATGCTTGGTTCGGGGGTGCAAGAAGTCCACATTTTTTACAGATAAAATGGTGCATTCGTGCCGTGACACTCAAGGTAGTGATTTATTTGAATTCCCACACGTCGAAGATGAAAGAGGGGATGGAGACCAACCAGGAGGAGGTCTCCACCTCCCTCCATGACGTCACGCATGCAAAGCCGGAGCTCTTCTTGCACGACTGGATCAGTTCACTACGGCTCGGCTGTGACGGTCTCTCACTCTCTATGCACACTGTGTGTGTGTGTGTGTGTGTGAGAGTGTGTGTGTGTGTGTGTGCAAAGGAGGGGAACACTGCACGGAGCTGCAGGGAATAACATTTTGGATTTGGATACCAGACTGGAAAGAAGCAAGCCCGGGCTCTGCCTTCTCCTCGCCGGGCACACATCGTCGTCTCCCCGTCACCTGACGTCGGACTGCGGCGAGAATGGAGCTCCCAGCCGCCGGGGAACACGTCTTTGCGGTGGAGGGCATCGAAAAGAAGCGCATTCGCAAGGTAAGCGCGGGCGCCTCTTTTTGCGGAGAAAAAAATGTGACATGGTGCGTTCAATGCCCTTTTTTTTTTTTTTTTTACATCGCAGGGGAAGATCGAGTACCTGGTCAAGTGGCGGGGATGGTCGCCGAAGTAAGTGCTGTTTTTATACGAATAATGCATGTATTCATACACGGGCTTTCTGTGGATCCACGAATGTCTCCGCTAATTTATGCGCGGGGAGGGTCGACACGGCCATGTAATCCCCTTTTAATTATTTCTGCTCTGCCAACGAATTTGCGAGACGGCGGCACTAAAATGGCCGACTGGATGTTGGCGCCTGAACACACCACACGCACTACTCGCCACGAGCCTTTATTATGTGCTAAATCGTCGTCCGATATTCTCACCTCCTGGAAATGAGGCTTATTTTGGACCCTTGCTTGCAGGTACAACACATGGGAGCCGGAGGAAAACATCCTTGACCCCCGCCTCTTGCTTGCATTTCAACACAGGTGAGACTTGCGGTGCAGGTGGTGCAGGACTTTGGACTATTACAGGCCTCGGCTCGACCGTGACCTTATATGGGCATGGGGGGAGGGGGGTAGTGTGGCCCCGCCCACCCGTGTGTCCTGGGAAAAGGGGCTAGTGAGAGTTCCTATGCAGGAGCAAGGACATGCAGGAATATGCAGGGGATTTGGGAGCTGGTTTTTTTATTATATCAAAATATAATATAATAATATATCAGTATTTATTACTGTTATATACAGTATTTAGTCAGCCAGCGATTGTGCAAGTTCTCCCACTTCAAATGATGACAGAGGTCTGTCATTTTCATCATAGGTACACTTCAACTGTGAGAGACAGAATGTGGGGAAAAAATCCAGGAATTCACATTAAAGAATTTGTAAATGATGGTGGAAAATAAGGATTTGGGCTCACTGATGGAAGGAGGTTTTGGCTCCAAATCTCACGATACATGGCCCCATTCATTCTTTCCTTAACACGGATCAATCGTCCTGTCCCTTAGCAGAAAAACAGCCCCAAAGCATGATGTTTCCACCCCCATGCTTCACAGTAGGTATGGTGTTCTTGGGATGCAACTCAGTATTCTTCTTCCTCCAAACACCACCAGTTGAGATTATACCATCCATCCATCCATCCATCCATCCATTTCCTACCGCTTATTCCCTTTTGGGGTCGCTGGCGACTATCTCAGCTACAATCGGGCGGAAGGCGGGGTACACCCTGGACAAGTCGCCGCCTCATCGCAGGGCCAACACAGATAGACAGACAACATTCACACACTAGGGACCATTTAGTGTTGCCAATCAACCTATCCCCAGGTGCATGTCTTTGGAGGTGGGAGGGGCCTATCCCCAGGTGCATGTCTTTGGAGGTGGGAGGGGCCTATCCCCAGGTGCATGTCTTTGGAGGTGGGAGGAAGCCGGAGTACCCGGAGGGAACCCACGCAGTCACGGGGAGAACATGCAAACTCCACACAGAAAGATCCCGAGCCTGGATTTGAACCCAGGACTGCAGGAACTTCGTATTGTGAGGCAGACGCACTAACCCCTCTGCCACCGTGAAGCCTGAGTTTATACCAAAAAGTTCTATTTAGGTTTCATCTGACCACATGACATTGTCCCAATCCTCTGCTGTATCATCCATGTATGTGAATTGTGAGGTGAATTATATTTGTATAGCGCTTTTTCTCTAGTGACTCAAAGCGCTTTACATAGTGAAACCCAATATCTAAGTTACATTCAATGCAGTGTGGGTGGCACTGGGAGTGTCTTGCCCAAGGACACAACGGCAGTGGCTAGGATGGCGGAAGCGGGAATCGAACCTGCAACCCTCAAGTTGCTGGCACGGCCACTCTACCAACCGAGCTATATCCATTTTGGTATAAACTCAACTGGTGGTGTTTGGAGGAAGAAGAATACTGAGTTGCATCCCAAGAACACCATACCTACTGTGAAGCATGGGGGTGGAAACATCATGCTTTGGGGCTGTTTTTCTGCTAAGGGGACAGGACGATTGATCCGTGTTAAGGAAAGAATGAATGGGGCCATGTATCCTGAGATTTGGAGCCAAAACTCCTTCGAATGGTTGACCAAATACTTATTTTCCACCATAATTTACAAATAAATTCTTTAAAATTCCTACAATTTGAATTCCTGGATTTTTTCCCCACATTCTGTCTCTCACAGTTGAAGTGTACCTATGATGAAAATGACAGACCTCTGTCATCATTTGAAGTGGGAGAACTTGCACAATCGCTGGCTGACTAAATACTTTTTTGCCCCACTGTATATATTATATATTTCTATATATTATTATAGACTTAGACAAACTTTATTGATCCACAAGGGAAATTGTTCCACACTGTAGCTCAGTTTCAAAGGATAATGCAGATATAAAGTAGACTAAAAATGTGCCACAGTAGCAACATAAAATATAACATATGCAATATTTACGTATATATACAATATACAAGGATATACAGTAATATGCATGGGATTTGGGATGTGTTATATATATTATATACAAATATGTGTTATATATATTATATACAAATATAATATATCAGCAGTCGCCTGCTTTAAAGGAAGTTTGTTTTTGTCTGCGAGCCTGTTGACAAATATCACTTGAAACTACTGATAAAGCCATACAAAAAATGTTGGATCATTCATTTTATCATGAAATAAAATACAGTACATTGTGTTAAGCCTTGGTTCAATAGGTTATGTGCAATCATTTTAATACATTTTAATAAACATTGAAGCAGTGCCGCCCTCGGATTGTAGCAAATTTGACTTTGACGTCCCTGAAGCTTTTTGCACAGCATGGGGTTGAAAAAGTTACTTTCAGGTGAAATCCTGCATTTTTTACCTTTTTAAATATTGTCTTTATGTTGCCTACACCTGGGGTGCCAAACATTTAGTATAAGACAGTGTTTTTCAACCTTTTTTGAGCCAAGGCACATTTTTTTGCGTTGACAATAATCCAGAGGCACACCACCAGCTGAAATCAATAAAAAATAAAACTCAGTTGACGGTAAAAAGTTGTCGTCGCGATTGTTGGATACGACTATACACATTTACTTTGTTTTAGCAATCAAGAATGTTTTAGTTGTTTTTATCCTTTCTTTGTGGGGACATTGTTGATTGTCAGGTCATGTTGAGTAAGTCTTTGCTGTCGTCCAGCATTCTGTTTTTGTTTACTTTGTAGCCGGATCAGTTGTAGTTTAGTTCTGCGTAGCCTTCCCTTAGCTTCAATGCCGGCATAGGGGCGACATAGCTCGGTTGGTAGAGCGGCTGTGCCAGCAACTTGAGGGTTGCAGGTTCGATTCCCGCTTCCGCCATCCTAGTCACTGCCGTTGTGTCCTTGGGCAAGACACTTTACCCACCTTCTCCCAGTGCCACCCACACTGCTTTAAATGTAACTTAGATATTGGGTTTCACTATGTAAAGCGCTTTGAGTCACTAGAGAAAAGCGCTATATAAATAAAATTCACTTCAGTTCACTTGTAGTTTCGTTCTGCGTAGCCTTCCCTTAGCTTCAATGCCTTTTCTTAGAGGCACTCACATTTTGTTTATCAACCCTTGTATTATGTTGGGGGGGAAATGACATTGATTATGTTGCGAGTCGTTTTGACCCGCACTGTGTAAATGCACTCAAAACAGTCAAGAAAATAGGTTAAACCAATAACAGTTTTATTTTAGGTTGTATAAACATTTAGAAAAGTGACATACAATACATTTTTTATTCCAATTGTATTATGTTAAGGGTCAATTTGACCCATTTCAGTTTTTGTGTTGATCAAAGTACTGGTTATCCTTTCTTTTTCTTGCTGAAATCTGGTGACTTTTCCTCATCTAGGGTCATGAACTGGTGCGTAAATCTGGACACTTTGTTGTGTAGTGGAATGTTTGTGCAGAGTTTGTATAAAAAGATGATGTTGCGAGTCATATATATATATATATATATATATATATATATATATATATATATATATGTGTGTCTTAATTAGATCATCCAGAGAATAGTGCTTGATACCGTGGTAGAGCGCAATATGTCTATGTGTGGGAAAAATCACAAGACTACTTCATCTCTACAGAAGTGTTTCATGAGGGAAGCCCTCATGAAACACTTCTGTAGAGATGAAGTAGTCTTGTGATTTTTCCCACACTTACATATATATATATATGTATGTATATATATATATATATATATATATATATATATGTATATATATATATATATATATATATATATATGTATATATATATATATATATATATATATATATATATATATATATATATATATATATATATATATGGATTAGATTTATATCGCGCTTTTCTATTGTTAGATACTCAAAGCGCTCACAGAGAAGTGGGAAGCCATCATTCATTCACACAGTGGTGGTGGTAAGCTGCATTTGTAGCCACAGCTGCCCTGGGGTAGACTGACGGAAGCGTGGCTGCCAATTTGCGCCTACGGCCCCTCCGACCACCACCAATCATTCATTCATCATTCATCATTGTGAGCGGCACCGGGGGCAAAGGGTGAAGTGTCCTGCCCAAGGACACAACGGATGTCAATGGGCGGGAAGCGAACCTGCAACCCTCAGGTTTCTGGCACGGCCGCTCTACCCACTACGCCAGGGGTGTCAAACTCCAATACAGAGTGGGCCAAAATTCTAAACAGAACAAAGCCGCGGGCCAAAGTTGAACAACTTAACCTTTTAATGGAAAAGCAAACAAGTTTTGCATTGAATATTGAACAAGCAACTTTATAGTGACATGCAAAATCGAGTTTTGTTGGTAGCGGGGGTGTATATTGTAGCGTCCCGGAAGAGTTAGTGCTGCAAGGGATTCTGGGTATTTGTTCTATTGGGTTTATGTTGTGTTACGGTGCGGATGTTCTCCCGAAATGTGTTTGTCATTCTTGTTTGCTGTGGGTTCACAGTGTCAAAGTTGTTTGTACGGCCACCCTCAGTGTGACCTGTATGGCTGTTGACCAAGTATGCATTGCATTCATTTGTGTGATTGTGTAGAAGCCGCATATATTAAGTGACTGCGCCGGTACGCTTTTTGTATGGAGGAAAAGCGGACGTGACGACCGGTTGTAGAGGATGCTAAAAGCAGTACCTTTAAGGCACGCCCCCAATATTGTTGTTCGGGTGGAAATTCGGGAGAATGGTTGCCCCGGGAGATTTTCAGGGGAGGCACTGAAATTCGGGATTCTCCTGGAAAAATCAGGGGGGTTGGCAAGTATGAGAATTAGCGTTGAATGCGGTGATACAACAGCACCGCCACTGAATAATACCGTCGGGCCAGCTGTAACGTTATTTTATTATTGCCTCAAGGGCCAAATGAAATTACACGGCGGGCCACAGTTTGACACCCATGCACTACGCCATGCCGCCCCTATATATATAATATGCTAAGGTTAGGTAATTCCCTGGTGGTATAATGGTCTATACCAGGGTGGAAGGAGCCATATTGGACCAAAAATAAAAAAACTAATAAAATGAAAAGCCTTCTATAAGTCTTAAAATGAAGGCAACACATAGCATAAGTGTCTATATTAGCTATAATATCCTACTATCAAAATGACTGTGTCGCAGGCTGAAGCAAATCTTTGATGGTAGAAATGTTGAAATGTAATATTTATTCTACACATTTTTACAACATTAGAAACCATTAATAAATCAGAGGCTACTCAGAACTCCTGGAAATGACTGGCCTTTAATGGCCAATGGTATAGATGTGTGTGACCGAGTTCAAGGAAACGGCAGATTTACTAGATTTATTACAATCTTTACGAGCTAGGTAATGTTTGCTGTGGTCTGGAACAACATGGCTTACAAACAACTATCTGAAATGCAGCCAATATTACATACAGATCATGTGTCATGAGACAGGCTCAAAGTAAAGGATATTAAATGAGCTCAAATATGCCTACATGAGGCATAATGATGCAATATGTACATATAGCTAGCCCGAATAGCATGTTAGCATTGATTAGCTTGCATGATTAAAAATCCAACAAGTCGATAACATCAACAAAGCTCACCTTTGTGCATTCACGCACAGCATAAAACATTTGGTGGACAAAATGAGTCACGGAAGGAGTGGAAGATTTTACATGTAAACAAACTGTTGCGTCATAGTATGGTGAGTTCAAGGACCTCCGAAATTAGTAGGACCAAACGACGTTCCCCCAATCAGTGAACAGTAACAATTAGAAACGGTTTGTGTCATGTTTGTCCTCAGGCAAAAAACATACCAAAAAAATATGCATATTTTCCCCCTGTCTTTATCCATTTTCAATCCTTTTTTAAAATGCTCCAGAGCCACTAGGGCGGCATTAAAGCTGGTTGCTGACACTTGACACCCCCGCTCTGTACGCATGTCTTTTGTGGCACATGGTGGGGGTTCGATTCTTAGCAGAATCATTATTATTTAAAGGGGAACATTTTCACAATTTCAAAAGGGTTAAAAACAATAAAAATCAGTTCCCAGTGGCTTGTTGTATTTTTAGAAGTTTTTTTCAATATTTTACCGGTCCCGCGAATTTCCCTAAAAAAAGCTTTAAAATGCCTTATTTTCGCTCTCTGCGAAGACACTGGCCATTTCCCTGTGACGTCACACAGTGCTGCCAATGTAAACAAACAATGGGAATACCACAGCAAGATATAGCGACATTAGCTCGGATTCAGACTCGGATTTCAGCGACTTAAGCGATTCAACAGATTATGCATGTATTGAAACAGATGGTTGGAGTATGAAAGTATTGAAGAAGAAACTGAAGCTATTGAGCGAATAGCTATTGACGCTATTCATAGCCATAGCATGGCCGAATAGCTGCGTTAGCATCGCCGGTAAAATGTGCGGACCAAACGATCAGGACTTTCGCATCTCTTGACACTGGAGCAACTTAAATCCGTCGATTGGTAAGTGTTTGTTTCGCATTAAATGTGGGTGGAAGGAAACGTAATATAGTTGCAAATGCATCTGCAGGTTATCCATACATCTCTGTGCCATGTCTGCTTTAGCACCGCCGGTAAATAGCATGTTAGTATCGATTAGCGTAGCATGTTAGCATCGATTAGTTGGCAGTCAACATCAACAAATCTCACCTTTGTGATTTGGTTGACTTAATGGTTGCAAATGCATCTGCAGGTTATCCATACATCTCTGTGCCATGTCTGCTTTAGCACCGCCGGTAAATAGTATGTTAGCATCGATTAGCGTAGCATGTTAGCATCGATTAGCTGGCAGTCACGCCGTGACCAAATATGTCTGATTAGCACATAAGTCAACAACATCCACAAAACTCACCTTTGTGATTTGGTTGACTTAATGGTTGCAAATGCATCTGCAGGTTATCCATACATCTCTGTGCCATGTCTGTCTTAGCATCGCCGGTCAAATGTGGAGACACTCTGGTACATTCAATGGGGGTCTGGCGGCAGATTTCTTGCCAGTGGTGCAACTTGAATCCCTCCCTGTTAGTGTTGTTACACCCTCCGACAACACACCCACCAGGCATGATGTCTCCAAGGTTACAAAAAATAGTCCAAAAAACGTAAAATAACAGAGCTGAGACCCGGTGTTTGTAATGTGTTGAAAATGAAAATGGTGGGTGTGTTACCTCGGTGACGTCACATTCTGACGTCATCGCTAAAAGAGCGATAAACAGAAAGGCGTTTAATTTGCCAAAATTCACCCATTTAGAGTTCGGAAATCGGTTAAAAAAATAGATGGTCTTTTTCCTGCACCATCAAGGTATATATTGACGCTTACATAGGTCTGCTGATAATGTTCCCCTTTAATGTCAGGAATTGTCTAGGAAGAACATTCCCTTCATACTTGGCTGTATAGACCACCATAACAGCTATTCAGGAGCCCCTGACCGACAGTTTTATGGGTGCCATCCCTGCAGAACTAGGTGCTAAAAAAAAAGGTCTGGGCACGCTACAGAAACTGGCAGCCTTGGTCTGTCAGTCTAACCCAGGGCAGCTGTGGCTACAAATGGAGCTTACCACCATCAAGGTGTGAATGTGGAGTGAATGAATGATGGCTTCTCACTTTTTACTGTAAAGTGCATTGAGTGTCTTGAGGAGCACTATATCAATAACCTAATGCATTTATCATTATTATTAATAAAACAATGCAGTGTACGTTTAAAACTGAGCTTGAACATTGTGCTAAAGTCCTACTGAAATGAGATGTTCTTATTTAAACGGGGATAGCAGCTCCATTCTGTGTCATACTTCATCATTTCACCATATTTTTGCTGAAAGGATTTAGTAGAGAACATCCACGATAAAGTTGGCAACTTTTGGTCGCTAATAAAAAAGCCTTGCCTGTACCGGAAGTAGCAGACGATGTGCGCGTGACGTCACGGGTTGTGGAGCTCCTCACATCTGAACAGTGTTTACAATTATGGCCACCAGCAGCCAGAGCGATTCGGACCGAGAAAGCCACGATTTCCCCATTAATTTGAGCGAGGATGAAAGATTCGTGGATGAGGAAAGTGAGAGTGAAGGACTAGAAAAGAAAAAAAAAAGACTATACAGTGAGAGCGATTCAGATGTTATTAGACACATTTACTAGGATCATTCTGGAAAATCCCTTAACTGCTTATTGTGTTACTAGTGTTTTAGTGAGATTATATGCTCGTACCTGAAAGTCGGGGGGGTGTGGCCACGGGTGTGGTGAGCTCCTCACAAACTGAACATTGTTTACAATCATGACCACCAGCGGCGAGAGCGATTCGGACCGAGAAAGCGACAATTTCCCCATTAATTTGAGCGAGGATGAAAGATTCGTGGATGAGGAAAGTGAGAGTGAAGGACTAGAGCAGGGGTCGGGAACCTCTTTGGCTGAAAGAGCCATGAAAGCCAGATATTTCAAGATGTATTTCCGTGAGAGCCATATAGGTGGCGACTTGTCCAGGGTGTACCCCACCTTCCGCCCTATTGTAGCTGAGGTAGGCACCAGCGCCTGGATGGATGAATACAACTAAATGCTTGCATTTTTAAGTAAGACCAACATTTTTAGAGTATAATAAGTCTCTTATTCTTTTTAATAACATTGTTATTTTAAATGTAATCAATAATAAATATAATACTTCTTACCATTGATGCGACTTCTTTAACAGGTGCGGTAGAAAATGGATGGTTGGATTAAAAATGCATGAGAATGTTTTATAATTTCAACGTTATTTTTAACACTGTGTTTACCAGCGGAATTATTCATGACTTATCGTGTTAAGCAATGTCAGCTCAGATTTATCTGAGAGCCAGATGCAGTCATCAAAAGAGCCACATCTGGCTCTAGAGCCATAGGTTCCCTACCCCTGGACTAGAGAAAAAAAATTCTAGTAAACGTGTCTAATTTACTAGGATAATTCTGGAAAATCCCTCATCTGCATATTGTGTTACTAGTGTTTTAGTGAGATTATGTGGTACCTGAAAGTGCGTACTCACGGGTGTGGTGACCGCCAGTGTCTCTGAGGGAAGCCACGTTTCTCGAAGAGGCGAAGCGAAGGCAGCCGTTGGGGTCGGCCTGAGCTTTTCTTGCCCCTCCTCCACGGTGGAAGAATCCCACGTTGGGGGGCGGCCGGTCGGAGGAGGCAAGAGAGTCCGCAGCTGCCTCTTTGACAGGTGCAGGAGGAACGACGCAAGCTATCCGCTCATGTCTACGGTAAGAGCCAACTTATTACCACAATTTTCTTACCGAAACCTGCCGTTTGACATGTGGTAGGGAACCATGTTCGCTTGACCGCTCTGTTCCATAGTAAAGCTTCACCGTCATCTTTCGGGAATGTAAACAATGAAACACCGGCTGTGTTTGTGTTGTTAAAGGCGGCCGCAATACACCGCTTCCCACCTACAGCTTTCTTCTTTGACGTTTCCATTATTTATTGAACAAATTGCAAAAGATTCAGCAACACAGATGTCCAGAATACTGTGTAATTATGCGAGTAAAGCAGACAACTTAGGGCTGGGATCGGGCTGGAACAACATGTCCGCTACAATCCGTGACGTTTTCAACAGGATACTTCGCGGGAAATTTAAAATTGCAATTTAGTAAACTAAAGCGGCCGTATTGGCATGTGTTGCAATGTTAATATTTCATCATTGATATATAAACTATCAGACTGCGTGGTGGCTAGTAGTGGCTTTCAGTAAGCCTTTAAATCTCTAGATCAACATTAGGTCTATCTGTCAATATAACGTTTTTAAAGATTTAAGTTGAACAACGCAAGCACTCCGCTCATGTCTACGGTAAGAGCCGAATGTAAACAAGGAAACAATGAAACACCGGCTGTGTTTGTGTTGCTAAAGGCGGCCGCAATACACTGCTTCCCACCTACATCTTTCTTCTTTGACGTCTCCATTATTTATTGAACAAATTGCAAAAGATTCAGCAACACAGATGTCCAGAATACTGTGTAATTATGCGAGTAAAGCAGACGACTTAGGGCTGGGATCGGGGCTGGAACAACATGTCCGCTACAATCCGTGACGTTTTCAACAGGATACATCGCGGGAAATTTAAAATTACAATTTAGTAAACAAAAGCGGCCGTATTGGCATGTGTTGCAATGTTAATATTTCATCATTGATATATAAACTATCAGACTGCGTGGTCGCTAGTAGTGGCTTTCAGTAGGCCTTTTTAGTTGACTAAATTGCAATTTTAAATTTCCCGGGAGTTTTTTCTTGAAAACGTCGTGTAATGATGACGTGTACGCTTGACGTCATGGGCTGTTAGGAAATATGAGCGCTGCACACACACACAGCTAAAAGTCGTCTGCTTTAATCGCATAATTACACAGTATTTTGGACATCTGTGTTGCTGAATCCTTTGCAATTTGTTCAATTAATATTGGAGAAGTCAAAGTAGAACGATAGAGTTGGGAAGCTTGAGCCTTTAGCCACACAAACACACGGTGATTCCTTGTTTAAAATTCACAGAGGTGAAACTTTACTATGGATCACAGCGAACATGGATCCCAACCGAATGTCAACTAGCAGGTTTCGGTGAGAAAATTGTGGTAAAAAGTTGCTTCTTACCGGATATCAGCTGAGCTTGTGCCGCCCACAAAGCTGCCGTCGACTTCCCTAAGACATTGACGTCAACACACCTGTGGACGCACACTTCCGACTATCAGGTACTGTTAAACTCACTAAAACACTAGCAACACAATAGAAAGATAAGGGATTTCCCAGATTTATCCTAGTAAATGTGTCTAAAAACATCTGATTGTGTAACGCCGGTTCGGCACTGTGGTACCGGGTTCGATTCCCTCGAGGATGCGTCAAACGAAGAACACAACAACAAATTTATTAACAAAAAGTGAGCTCCGAACAAAAACGCTGGAGCTAATAAAAAGGGAAACTAAAGATGCTAGCGTGTAAGCTAGGAAATATAAAGTACTAAGACTTGGCACGATGGCACGAAAAGTAAAAACAAAGATGATTAGCATGTGAGCTAAAGATGACAATAAGGTGGCTTAGCTAATGAGCCAGCGAGAAAAAAACATACCCAACGTCACTTGTTGCTTGTGAGCAAATTAGGATCCGAGAATGAATAACGAAAAGGGGCGAGTTTAAATAAGGGAGGTGATTAGAAGAAAACAGGTGTGTGTAGATAACAAGTGGCAAGTGAACTAATGAGCTACCACGGTGACAGACTGAACAGGAAATAAAAACGTTAAAGGGGAACATTATCAGCAGACCTATGTAAGCGTCAATATATACCTTGATGGTGCAGAAAAAAGACCATCTATTTTTTGAACCGATTTCCGAACTCTAAATGGGTGAATTTTGGCGAATTAAACGCCTTTCTGTTTATCGCTCCTTTGCAGACACCAAAAGAGCCACATCTGGCTCTAGAGCCATAGGTTCCCTACCCCTGTTCTAAACCTTTGACAGCAGAAATGCTCATTCCTTCTCACGGCTCCCTGCAACATGACATTTACATGCGTTTGTATTCATTAGCGTTTCACTTAACCACCTGGCAATTGTTTTTGATTGGTTGGCAGGTCTTTAGTGTGACGCATGTGCCCCCCCGACTCGAAATGCTAAATATCTCACTGGCCACTTCATTAGGTACACCTGCACAAGCTAGATGCTAACTTTGCCATCTAAAGGCCTACTGAAATGAGATGTTCTTATTTAAACGGGGATAGCAGCTCCATTCTATGTGTCATACTTCATCATTTCAACATATTTTTGCTGAAAGGATTTAGTAGAGAACCTCCACGATAAAGTTGGCAACTTTTGGTCGCTAATAAAAAAGCCCTGCCTGTACCGGAAGTCGCAGACGATGACGTCACAAGTTGATGGCTCCTCACATATTCACATTGTTTCTAATGGGAGCCTCCAACAAAAAGTGCTATTCGGACCATGGAACGACGTTTTCCCCATTAATTTGAGCGGGGATGAAAGATTCGTGTTTGAGGATATTGATAGCGACGGACTACAAAAAAAAACAAAACAAAAAAAAAACGCGATTGCATTGGGACAGAATCTGTTGCGATCCGCTGCTCGGATCTGTACATATTCTGGTTTATTGTTCCATTTTTGTATCACCCTGTTGTTTAAAGGGGAACATTCTCACAATTTCAAAAGGGTTAAAAACAATAAAAATCAGTTCCCAGTGGCTTGTTGTAATTTTTGAAGTTTTTTTCAAAATTTTACACCTCCCGGAATATCCCTAAATAAAGCTTTAAAGTGCCTTATTTTCGCTATCTTGGAAACCACTATCCATTTCCCTGTGACGTCACACAGTGCTGCCAATACAAACAACATGGCGGTTAGCACAGCAAGATATAGCGACATTAGCTCGGATTCAGACTCGGATTTCAGCGGCTTAAGCGATTCAACAGATTACGCATGTATTGAAACGGATGGTCGGAGTATGGAGGCAGATAGTGAAAACGAAATTGAAGCTATTGAGCGAATAGCTATTGACGCTATTCGGCCATAGCGTGGGTGTACCTAATGAAGTGGCCCATAGCATGGCTGCCTTATTAGCATCGGCGGTAAAATGTGCGGACCAAACGATCAGGACTTTGGCATCTTGTGACACTGGAGCAACTTAAATCCGTCGATTGGTAAGTGTTTGTTTCGCATTAAATGTGGGTATCTAGTTTCAAATGTACATACAGCTAGCGTAAATAGCATGTTAGCATCGATTAGCGTAGCATGTTAGTATTGATTAGCTGGCAGTCACGCCGTGACCAAATATGTCTGATTAGCACATAAGTCAACAACATCCACAAAACTCACCTTTGTGATTTGGTTGACTTAATGGTTGCAAATGCATCTGCAGGTTATCCATACATCTCTGTGCCATGTCTGTCTTAGCATCGCCGCTCAAATGTGGAGACACTCTGGTACATTCAATGGGGGTCTGGCGGCAGATTTCTTGCCAGTGGTGCAACTTGAATCCCTCCCTGTTAGTGTTGTTACACCCTCCGACAACACACCCACCAGGCATGATGTCTCCAAGGTTCCAAAAAATAGTCGAAAAAACTTAAAATAACAGAGCTGAGACCCGGTGTTTGTAATGTGTTGAAAATGAAAATGGCGGGTGTGTTACCTCGGTGACGTCACATTCTGACGTCATCACTAAAAAAGCGATAAACAGAAAGGCGTTTAATTTGCCAAAATTCACCCATTTAGAGTTCGGAAATCGGTTGAAAAAATAGATGGTCTTTTTTCTGCACCATCAAGGTATATATTGACACTTACATAGGTCTGCTGATAATGTTCCCCTTTAACAGGATAAGTAATGAATAATTCTATTTGTAATCATAGTGTTAAAAATAACATTCAAAATGTAAAAAATTCTCATGCATTTTTATGTTGAAGAAGTTGCGTTAATGGTAAGAAGTCATGTATTTATTATTGGTTAGTGTTGAGCTTGCCCTCCTGGGGGTTCTTCAGACCACCAAGCACCGACATGAAAGCCTGTTTTAGGGTAAAATATTGTTTTGTTTTTCAATTAGTCTCTCAGTTGCTTTCGTCCTCGCTCACGCTCTGGCTCCAGCCCCAACCCCGTCTCTCCTCCTAGCTGCTGCTTATAACAGAGCAACAGGTGATTAGATAAAAAAGGCCCAGCTGGGCCATCTACACACATGTCGCTGATTTCGAGGCCGGTCCTGGCAACATCCCGCTTCGCTGCAGGCCCGCAGGCCACACCCCCTCCACATTTAGCTTCAGAATAACAATGTTATTACAAAGAATAAGATAGCTATTATACTCTAGAAATGTTGGTCTTACTTAAAAATGCACGCGTTTAGTTGTGTTCAGTGTTGAAAAAAATATAACATGGCTCTTAAGTAAATACATTTTCATATATTTGGCTTCTTGGCTCTCTCAGTCAAAAAGGTTCCCGACCCCTGTTCTAGAGCCAGATGTGGCTCTTTTGATGACTGCATCTGGCTCTCGGATAAATCTGAGCTGACTTTGCTTAACACGATAAGTCATGAATAATTATATTTGTAATCATAGTGTTAAAAATAACATTCAAAATATAAAAAATTCTTGTGCATTTTTATGTTCAAAAAGTTGCGTTAATGGTAAGAAGTTATGTATTTATTAAAGGTTAGTGTTGGGCTTGCCCTCCTGGGGGTTCTTCAGACCACTAAACACCGACATGAGAGCCTGTTAATATTGTTTGTTTTTTTCAATTAGTCTCTCAGTTGCTTTCGTCCTCACTCGCGCTCTGGCTCCAGCTCCAGCTCCAACCCCGTCTCTCCTCCAAGCTGCTGCTTGTAACAGAGCGACAGATGATTAGATAAAAAGGCCCAGGTGGGCCATCTACACACATGTCGCTGATTTCAAGGCCGATTCTGGCAACATCCCGCTTCGCTGCAGGCCCGCAGGCCACGCCCCTTCCACATTTAGCTTCAGAATAACATTGTTATTACAAAGAATATGAGAACTATTATACTCTAGAAATGTTGGTCTTACTTAAAAATGCACGCGTTTAGTTGTGTTCAGTGTTAAAAAACAATATTACATGGCTCTTAGGGAAATACATTTTAAAATATTTGGCTTCTTGGCTCTCTCGACCAAAAAGGTTCCCGAGCCCTGCTTTAGATTGTGCATGTGTGTGTCTGGCTCGGTCCTGATGGTCATGCATGGAGGGCCCGCCTCACTGCAGTGTGTGTGGATTCCTTGCCTGGCTCCCAGAGGATGGGGGAGGGGGGAATCCGACAAGGGAGCCAGTAATTGCCAAATCTTGTGTGAATGGAGGAAAGGGGGGGGGGGTCGTTCGGATTTTTAGCATTTGGAAAATAAGCGCTGGACAGTTTATTATTGCAAACTGTGGTGTTTTGAAGGTGAGACTTTTATTATTGTATACGAGGCAGTGATTAGTCGAGCTGTAGTGATACTTCTTCCAGTGGCTTACACATTTTATTATATCTGCCTTTTGTGCTCACGTCCAAAATAGCTTGCATTGTTCGCCTGATAGATTATTAAGCCTGCATTGCCATTTTTTTTTTCCAATTTCGTGACCCTCATTACAGCTGTGAGCCTGCAGAGGGAGGATGTGTTTGACAGACAAGCAAAGACTGGAGCCTTTAATTGAATTTCTGCAGCATAATGAGAACACAGTGGAGGATGATTAGCATGGAGAGCTATATGCAAATAAGGACCATCATGCTTTGCAGAAGCAAATTCCACATATTTGACCTTGGGTATAGGAGGAAAAAATGGATGCCACACTCAAATGCTCCAAAGCAGGGGTGTCAAATACAGAGTGGGACAACATTTTAAACTGAACAAAGCCGCGGGTCAAGGTTAAGGAATTGAACCTTTTAATAGGGACCCAAACAAGTTTTGCATTGAATATTGAACAAGTGAGACTTATATAACTTTATAGTGACATGTAAAATGGAGTTTTAAATAATAATAATAATAATTAAAAAACATCAATGGCATATCAAATCCAATTTAAATAGAAATTGAGTGCCTCTTTTTTATTTGCAGCCTTCTGAGGTAAATATCAAAATACATTTTGTCGGCAGTCTAATAATAAATTTGAAAATAAAATAACAATAATGAATGAATCAAACATTCAAGCCTTGAAGTAACAAGAAAAAGTGCATGAATAAATTGTTAATTATTGCTACACTGATTTGCTTTAACAATGAATATGGAACAAGCAATAATTATATCATTTAATAGTGCAAAATCCACATTCAAAAAACAAAAAAGGTAGAATAAATACAATTTCAATAAAACATTTAATGCCTCTTTTCTATTTGCAGCTTTCTGAGGTAAATATCAACATTACATTTTTCCACAGGCTAATATATCTTAAAATAAAATAATAATGAGATGGGTGGGGGGCGGGTTTTGGTGGTAGTCAGTGCTGCAAGGGATTCTGGGTATTTGTTCTGTTGTGTTTATGTTGTGTTACGGCAGGGGTCGGGAACCTTTTTGGCTGAGAGAGCCATGAAAGCCAAATATTTCAAAATGTATTTCCGTGAGAGCCATATCATATTTTTTTAAAACTGAATACAACTAAATGTGTGCATTTTTAAGTAAGACCAACATTTTTTGAGTTTAATACGTCTCTTATTCTTTTTAATAACATTGTTATTCTGAAGCTAACCAATAATAAATCAAATGTCATGTCTGTTGATCATGTTTTTGTTTGTCCTTTGGACTCTTTAAGTTCCTGTTTTTTTCCACTCCCTTGTCTGGTTTCCTTGGTTACTCATTTTGTCCACCTGTCTCTGGTGGACAAAATGCCTGCTCACCTGCTTCCCGAGCACTAATCAGAGGCAGTATTTAAGCTTGTCTTTGCCAGTCAGTCGCCCTGTGCTGACTTGTTTCATGCCTTGCCATAGTTTCGTGCTTCATGCCGTGCCAAGTAAGTTTTGTTTGATTTATGTTCTTAGTCTGTTTATGCGTTAGCTTTGTTCTTTAGCCCAAGTTGTGCCTCCACTGTCACAAGATGCGAAAGTCCTGATCGTTTGGTCCGCACATTTTACCGGCGATGCTAACGCAGCTATTCGGCCATGCTATGGCTATGAATAGCGTCAATAGCTATTCGCTCAATAGCTTCAGTTTCTTCTTCAATATTTTCGTACTCCAACCATCTGTTTCAATACATGCGTAATCTGTTGAATCGCTTAAGTCGCTGAAATCCGAGTTTGAATCCGAGCTAATGTCGCTATATCTCGCTGTGGTATTCCCATTGTTTGTTTACATTGGCAGCACTGTGTGACGTCACAGGGAAATGGATAGTGTCTTCGCAGAGAGCGAAAATAAGGCACTTTAAAGCTTTATTTAGGGATATTCCGAGACCGGTAAAATTTTGAAAAAAACTTCAAAAAATACAACAAGCCACTGCGAACTGATTTTTATTGTTTTTAACCCTTTTGAAATTGTGATAATGTTCCCCTTTAATATAAAAAATGACAAAAGAACACTTGACAAAAAGCAAAGACACGGCGTGCCTACGCACGGGAAGCTAAATGCTAATGGTTAGCACGCATCGAGTTAACAGTCCCAGATAAATGACGTGCAGAGCGCACGCGAAGCTAAGACATGACTTAGCGAGATAAATAGAAGGCAGAATAACAAACGTAACTGTTGCATGGAGCAAACAAAACATCCACAACGAACAGAGGTAGCCGGGAGGTTTAAAGGGGAACATTATCACAATTTCAAAAGGGTTAAAAACAATAAAAATCAGTTCCCAGTGGCTTGTTGTATTTTCTGAATTTTTTTTCAAAATTTTACCGGTCCCCGAATATCCCTAAATAAAGCTTTAAAGTGCCTTATTTTCACTCTGCGAAGACACTGGCCATTTCCCTGTGACGTCACACAGTGCTGCCAATGTAAACAAACAATGGGAATACCACAGCAAGATATAGCGACATTAGCTCGGATTCAAACTCGGATTTCAACGGCTTAAGCGATTCAACAGATTACGCATGTATTGAAACAGATGGTTGGAGTATGAAAGTATTGAAGAAGAAACTGAAGCTATTGAGCGAATAGCTATTGACGCTATTCATAGCCATAGCATGGCCGAATAGCTGCGTTAGCATCGCTGGTAAAATGTGCGGACCAAACGATCAGGACTTTCGCATCTTGTGACACTGGAACAACTTAAATCCGTCGATTGGTAAGTGTTTGTTTCGCATTAAATGTGGGTGGAAGGAAACGTAATATAGTTGCAAATGCATCTGCAGGTTATCCATACATCTCTGTGCCATGTCTGTCTTAGCATCGCCGGTCAAATGTGGAGACACTCTGGTACATTCAATGGGGGTCTGGCGGCAGATTTCTTGCCAGTGGTGCAACTTGAATCCCTCCCTGTTAGTGTTGTTACACCCTCCGACAACACACCCACCAGGCATGATGTCTCCAAGGTTCCAAAAAATAGTCCAAAAAACGTAAAATAACAGAGCTGAGACCCGGTGTTTGTAATGTGTTGAAAATGAAAATGGTGGGTGTGTTACCTCGGCGACGTCACATTCTGACGTCATCGCTAAAAGAGCGATAAACAGAAAGGCGTTTAATTCGCCAAAATTCACCCATTTAGAGTTTGGAAATCGGTTAAAAAAATATATAGTCTTTTTCTGCACCATCAAGGTATATATTGACACTTACATAGGTCTGCTGATAATGTTCCCCTTTAAATACTCAAACAATAATCCAAAACAGGTGTGCATCAGAAAGTCAGTGCAGGCGGAACAAGGAAGTGCTGAAACAAAGTCAAAAGTCCACATAACACAAGATCCAGGCAGTGGATCGTGACACAAAAAACTAAGTGGTTTTTGGAACTGGAAAAATTCCTGCTTTTCCCCAAATTCCAGGAATTCCGTAATACCATTTCTCAGTTCAACATGTTACTACTTCAACATTTCTCGACCGCCTTGAAAAACTACAACACCAACCATTTCAACTCATTCAGACCGTTCAAGTTTTTTACCATTTTCCCAAAAATTCCTGTTTATTCCCCAAATTTTGGGGAAATTCCTGTGGAAATGAATGGGATATTCTTCAAAGTTCCACCTTTTTCATTTCATTCAAACTGTTCCAACTTCCAAATATTCAACCTGTTCAGGAATTCAATTCTAAAAAAAAATAATCCAGGATTTCAGTTCAGGCTTCACGGTGGCAGAGGGGTTAGTGCGTCTGCCTCACAATACGAAGTTCCTGCAGTCCTGGGTTCAAATCCAGGCTCGGGATCTTTCTGTGTGGAGTTTGCATGTTCTCCCCGTGACTGCGTGGGTTCCCTCCGGGTACTCCGGCTTCCTCCCACCTCCAAAGACATGCACCTGGGGATAGGCCCCTCCCACCTCCAAAGACATGCACCTGGGGATAGGCCCCTCCCACCTCCAAAGACATGCACCTGGGGATAGGCCCCTCCCACTTCCAAAGACATGCACCTGGGGATAGGTTGATTGGCAACACTAAATGGGCCCTAGAGTGTGAATGTTGTCTGTCTATCTGTGTTGGCCCTGTGATGAGGTGGCGACTTGTCCAGGGTGTACCCCGCCTTCCGCCCGATTGTAGCTGAGATAGGCGCCAGCGCCCCCCGCGACCCCGAAAGGGAATAAGCGGTAGAAAATGGATGGATGGATGGATTTCAGTTCAACTTCAGCATTGGAGCATTCACACGCAAATTCTTTGAGGAATTGCCTCATGTAGTTTGATATAATAATGCTAATCATGCTGTGTTTTCGCAGGGAGAGGCAGGAGCAACTGATGGGATATCGCAAACGTGGGCCAAAACCCAAACATCTTCTACTGCAGGTAATATTCTCTGACTTTCTCTGGTAGTGAGAGGCCAGAAAAGGGGGAGAACCAGGCTTGCTGTCAGGTGTTCAAAGCTGCTGTTATTATCGTGCCGGTTATTTTTAGTTTTCTTTCAGGCAGACAGGAGGAGGAGAGAGAGAGAGAGAGAGAGGTTCTTGATCTGCCTTGTCCTCAAGGTTGTGCAAGTGTTTATTATTTCCTTACAACGTCTGGCTTTGTATGCAGCAGACTTATTATTTCCACTGGTTTTCGAGCAAGTGATTGATAACAGGGAAGGAAATGACAGACATTGTGTCATACTTGTCTTACTTTTAGGTTAAATTGACCTTGTTGT
>NC_084633.1:21010177-21205177 GCF_033978795.1 Nerophis ophidion | reverse complement strand
TATGGGAAACATCATCATTACAGACATCACCACAAACAGTCTGACTGTCACCTTCAAGGAATATGTTTCTTTCTAAGGACGTCTTTGGAAGCTCCTGACCCTGTTCATATGTGCATACTGTAAAAACATGGAGATTTTTGTACATAGGCAAATTTCTAATTTATCATTCAAATTCAATATGTTTCTTACGATGTTTTATACTGTAATACTCCTGAAACGAAGCCCAAGCCAGAGCCCTCGAGGATTTGAGTGACTACATTCAAGAATCAGTTGATTTGCTGTTTACTACCTGTACCAAACTTGTAATCTTAAAATGTATGGAGGTTTAGAGGTATTTTGTACTGATTATTTGGAGTCCTGCTGCGCGGTAGAGGGAAGAACTTGTCGGGTCGATAGCGATCAAAGATCAAAGCGAAAGCACTTAATTACATTATCATTCGCCGATTGTCATTTGCTTTCAATTAGGAGTGGACAAACTGACGCTCTTTTTAAAAGTCTTTTTTCATCAATTGTCGCTTAACTTAGTTATAATGATTAATTAGGTCATTGTTAAGAATTAGAGCGCACTACTGACTGTAACATAGGTTCTGTTGATTCCCCCAGCGATTAATAGAGTTCTTTCTATTCTATATTATTCTATGGTTCAGTGTAGCTCCGGTTGTGAAACAAATAGGTCATTGTGTAAGCTAACTCTTCTACTGGTGAACTCTGCACACAAAACACGAACTCCAAGTGTGTTGCCGGTGCTATTATTTCTCTGACATCACCCCCCATGGTGGTATTGTTATTACATGTGGTGCACTTATTAAATAGACGGAAGTCGGATGGACTTAAAATGTTACTATTAGCTCAAAGCACTCTACAAAACTTCCACTGTAACTTTAGGGTGTCTTAACCTACTCACCATTAAATATGTTCTGCACCTCTACGGGTCTGACAAGGACGTGTGTAAAATTTGAACAAGATTAGTCGAAATACAAGCACAACGTATCTGCCGGAGCAATTTTCTGGCCGTAATTCATTGATCATTCCTTTAATGCATACTTGCCAACCTTGAAACCTCCGATTTCGGGGGGTGGGGGGGCGTGGTTAAGAGGGGAGGAGTATATTTACATCTACAATTCACCAACTCGAGTATTTCATATTTATACACACACATATATATATAAATATATATGTATGAAATACTTGACTTTCAGTGAATTCTAGCTATATATATTTATTTGATCATATATATAAATAAAATAAATAGTTGAATTTCAGACGGCACCTATCAAATACTCAGTAATACGAACACAGTTGTTCTACTAACTGTACTGTGCTTGCTGGTTACTAAAAAAAAAAAAAAACAACACTTACCTTTCACTATTTGAGTAACCTTTGTTCTGCCATTTGCGTACTGGCGAGAGTCACTTGCCATCAGGTGCGCAACCCCATAACGCTATAGCCAACATTCACCAGGAGATGGCGACAGACAACATAGAATCACTCTATTACAGACGGTGTCGCCATGGCTGTAACTTCCTCGTTCTTCTGCTTAGTCTCCTTGTGTGAGCAGTTTTTTATTAAAATCCGTGACTGAGCAGGCAAGCTGTTTATATAGTGGGAAAGCGGACGTGAAAACAGGCCGCGTGGAGATGGAGGGGGCTTGGCCTCCAGCTCCACTGAATTTCGGGAGAAAATTTCTTCCGGGAAAATTTCGGGAGTCTCCCAGAAAGTCCGGGAGGGTTGGCAAGTATGCTTTAATGACTATACAACTTTGAGAATGCTAGCATCTTCCAAAGCTCTTTTAATGATTTCTCCGCCTGATCAATACACAACTGGCCTTAAAAGAGAAGTTCAGAACACCCAGAGAGATTCTGCCACCACGTTAAATATCGCTGTTTAAAAAATTGTCCTTACTAATTAGCCATTGTTGTTAGTGTAGTCCGTCAGAGACGCCATCCTTCGAATAAATGATGGCTTGGTATTGTTCATCTCAGTTTACCGCTCCAAGCTTACTAGTTTTAATATTGTTACGTGATCTGACGAAGGCATGTGACTGCTTCTTGCTAATTACCTATGATATGTGACTCCTCAAAGCTTGATATAGACAATAGTTTACAGTGAGCACGGGCTGTTAATGTTATTTTGATGCTGCTTAGAATGCTGATGTTGAATCTGTTGGATGTACAGTCACAATCACCTTGTACGCACATGGAATGCAAAGACCAGTATGAGAATGCTAAAATCCTACGAGAATGAAACGGGAGAGTGCATATTTATTTGTTGTAGAAAAAAACCCTGCAATTGATTTTTTTATTTTATTTTTATTTTTTTTGCTTTAATTTGTTGCTCTTGCACTCAGTTGAGTAGATTGTCATGAAGTTGGTGAGGAAGATTGTCATGAAGTTGGTGAGGAAGATTGTCATGAAGTTGGTGAGGAGTGTTTGTTGGCTCACTGCAGTCGGCACATTTTCACAATAAAGAAAGAGAAGTTCTTATACGGTTGCAGTTTGTTTGCATGAACTCTTTAACCTCACTGGGACTTCTAGTTGGCTGTGAACTCCAGGAATGTTTCATTATCAGAGAAAAAAAATAATAATAATTCTCATGCACAAAGGCCACGTGGAACAAAATGAATGTTCAGCGGTTTTATATATATATATATATATATATATATATATATATATATATACACATATATATACATACATATATATACATACACATATATATACACACATATATACATACATACATATATATACACACATATATACATACATACACACATATATACATATATATATACATACACATATATACATACATATATATATATATACACATATATATACATACATATATATACACACATATATACATATATATATACATACATATATACATACACATATATACATACATATATATACATACACATATATGCATACACATATATATATACACACATATATACATACATACATATATATACACACATATACATACATACACACATATATACATATATATATACATACACATATATGTATACATATATACATACATATATATATATATACACATATATACATACATATATACACACATATATACATATATATATACATACATATATACATACATATATATACATACACATATATATATACACACACATATATATATATACACACACATATATACATATATACATATATATACATATATATATCCATCCATTTTCTACTGCTTATTCCCTTTCGGGCTACAATCGGGCGGAAGTCGCCACCTCATCACAGGGCCAACACAGATAGACAGACAACATTCACACACTAGGGACCATTTAGTGTTGCCAATCAACCTATCCCCAGGTGCATGTCTTTGGAGGTGGGCGGGGCCTATCCCCAGGTGCATGTCTTTGGAGGTGGGAGGAAGCCGGAGTACCCGGAGGGAACCCACGCATTCACGGGGAGAACATGCAAACTCCACACAGAAAGATCCCGAGCCTGGATTTGAACCCAGGACTGCAGGACCTTTGTATTGTGAGGCAGACGCACTAACCCCTCTGCCACCGTGTATACCACATATATACATACATATATATACATACATATATACATACACATATATATATATATATATATATACATACATATATACATATATATACATACATATATATATACATACATATATACATGTATACATACATATATATATACATACATATATACATATATACACATACACATATATATATACATATACATATATATATACACACATATATATACATACATATATATATAAACACACATACATATATATATATATGTATGTATATATATACACACACACATATATATATATACACAAAAAATACACGCACGCACACACACACACACACACACGCACACATATGTGTATATATATATATATATATATATATATATATATATATATAAATAATTTAATTTATCAGTCTATTATTGCCTTTCTTTGCTGAATTGTTAATAGAACTATAAAGTTGTGCTGCCTTGATGAGGCATTTTATACTTTCCGAAAGAGCAAATAGGTCTCAGTGCTGTATAAACATCTACACAACAGAGACAAAGCAGAAATACCCGTCACACTTACATAATGTTACCTCAGACACGTGTTGGCTCAACTTTAACTCCCAAAAAAGGGCTGTTTTTACTTCTTTTCCCCCCATTTATGCTAACCTTGGTCCACTTTCTGTGGATGAGCTTTTCCACCAAAAATATTTGCCAGAAGTTTGCCTTAGTTTTCTTCCGCCGTCTCGTGAGCATTGGAAGAAACTTTGTGTGTTTCTTCCAAAGGAGTCTGTTTGGCCGTGCATCATGCTGCAGAATCCAGTGGCCAACAAAAGCATTCCCTGTGCTGCTGACTTGAGTTCTGTTATTGACACACTGCTTCAACCCAACTGCTTCATACTGTTCCAGTCTTAGCTTGCTTCTCACCACCTACCCAAAAGTCTCCCTGGGATCAGTCGCTCCGTATGACATCATCAGGACATCTTTGCTAACTGACAGTTCAAACACAACTCTGTGCTTTTATTATTGTGTATGACTGCAACATACACCACTTTGGTTTCATAGAAAGCTGCAAAGTGGCAGCACTTTGAAGGCGAGAAACACTTTTCAATTTAAAAAAGAATTTGTCGCCAAGTACGTAGGTACTACAGATGCGCGGATAGGCAATTATATCATCACCAAAGTCGTCATCCACCCAACATTTTATCAGAACCGCAACCACCCGCCCGCTGAAATACATCAGAGGTTGGCCACCTTTACCACTCACAGAGTTATTTAAACCCGTTTCACAGAGTAATGAAGACAATTGGAGCCGCTAACTTTCTTGCGGAAATCCAATTGGCGTTCATCCTGATGACAAGAATGTGGGCGTGCTGTGAAGCCATTGCCTTTGACACCTTCAACAACATGTACACACCGATTGCTGGTCCAGCGACATGTTATGTGCAGCTTCCCCAATCACACGTACAAGATTGAAAGGCATACTGGGTGACACTGATGGTTGTGATATAAACAACTTTAACACTTACTAATATGCGCCACGCTGTGAAGCCACACCAAACAAGATTGACAAACACATTTCGGGAGAACATCCTCACAGTAACACAACATAAACGCAACACAACAAATACCCAGAATCCTTTGTATCCGTGAGACTTCCTGAAAGGGGGGCGGGGGGGGGGGGTTTGCTGCTAGCGGGGTGTACAAAATATTCTGGATACAAAGGATTCTGGGTATTTGTTGTGTTGCGTTTATGTTGTGTTACTGGGAGGCGTGTTATGAAGCCATTGTCTTTGTCGCCTTCTACAACATGTACGATCTGCTTGTCAGTCCAGCATCATGTTGTGTGTGGATTCTGCAGCAACACGCACACGACTGCAAGGCATACTGGGTGACACAGAGTACACTAATGGTTGTGATATAAACAATTGTAATACTCTTAGTAATATGCGCCACGCTGTGAAGCCACACCAAACAAGATTGACAAACACATTTCGGGAGAACATCCTCACAGTAACACAACATAAATGCAACACAACAAATACCCAGAATCCTTTGTACTGGATGACTGCCGGCAGGCAGTCATTCTAGAGAATGTTTGAGTCTCCTATTGTCTTCTTCGCTTTTAGACACGGGCCCTAAATGGCTCTTTGAATGGCAAAGGATACCGATCCCAGAACCATGTATATCAAATATTTCCGGATGGGTCAACCGCCACCCGCCCGGATCTAATTAAAATCTATTTTTTCGTCATGTCACCCGCCCGACCCGCGGTTTATCTGCGGACGAGACCGCAAACCGCACATCTCTAGTAGGTACCTTTTCCCCTCATCATCGTCTTTGCCAACACGGAGTTTTCAATAAAGCTTAGAGCAGGGGTCACCAACGCCAGGTAGCCCGTAAGGACCAGATGAGTCGCCCGCAGGCCTGTTCTGAAAATAGCTCAAATAGCAGCTGTGGAGAGGCGGCGAGGAGGCGGGGATGGCGAGCGAGCGGCGAGGCAGGGCGTGCCGGGAGCGACGCCACAACCAAGATCAAGTGTGTGGATCGTGCACCTGTATAAGATTAACGTATCTCCTCTCGCTGTATAAAAGGGAAGAAGGAGGAGAGAACGGGGCTGGTGATGGTGCGGAGCAAGAAAAACACATACAACGACGGAGACAAGAAGAGGCGGACTGAAGTACGTGCTGCTGAAAAGCAGACGGCGGAGCGAGCAGCAGAGGGAGACAGGAGACGCAACGGAAGAGCGACCCGACCGCAGACAAGCTTGTGTGGGAAAATAAAGCAAGTCAAAACTGCTCGAAGTCATGTCCTTCCTTGGTGGTCCATGTAACCCGCAAGACGACAGCGTGAGTCTGTCACAGCAGCACTTACCAGTGAGGTCCCTCGATTTTTTTAAATTTTATTTATTTACTAGCAAGCTGGTCTCGCTTTGCTGGACATTTTTAATTCTAAGAGAGACAAAACTCAAATAGAATTTGAAAATCCAAGAAAATATTTTAAAGACTTGGTCTTCACTTGTTTAAATAAATTGATTTATTTTTTTTACTTTGCTTCTTATAACTTTCAGACAATTTTAGAGGAAAAATACAAGCTTAAGAATGATTTTAGGATTTTTAAACACATATACCTTTTTACCTTTTAAATTCCTTCCTCTTCTTTCCTGACAATTTAAATCAACATTCAAGTAAATTTATATTTTTTATTGTTAAGAATAATAAATAAATTTTAATTTAATTCATTCTAGCTTCTGTTTTTTCGACGAAGAATATCTGTGAAATATTTCTTCAGACTTGTTATGATTAACATTCAAAAAAAATATTCTGGCAACTATAGAAAATCTGTAGAATCAAATTTAAATCTTATTTCAAAGTCTTTTGAATTTCTTTTAAAATTTTTGTTCTGGAAAATCTAGAAGAAATAATGATTTGTCTTTGTTAGAAATATAGCTTGGTCCAATTTGTTATATATTCTAACAAAGTGCAGATTGGATTTTAACCTATTTAAAACATGTCATCAAAATTATATATTTATTGTGAGAAATCATTAAGATGATCAGTTGTTTCCACAAAGATAAATATCATGAATTATTAATAATAACATAGACTTAAAGCTAAATTGAGCAAATTGGCTATTTCTGGCAATTTATTGAAGTGTGTATCAAACTGGTAGCCCTTGGCATGAATCAGTAGCCAAGAAGTAGTTCTTGCTTTCACAAAGGTTGTTGACCCCTGCTTTAGAGTGATGTTAAATGGTCATTTGTCCATTTAATTAGTCATATATATTTATTTAACTTTGTTTTCTGTATGTAAAAATAGGACTATTCTCTACAAATGATGTTCTGTGTTCACATTTTTGGTCTGAAACGGATTCATATCATTTCCAATATGTCTTATGAAGCAGTTTTCACATGATTCTGTCTTTGTCAGACTTTTTGGAACTGATTACTTATGAAAACTGGTAGCCCCACTGTACAGGAAGATAGCACTTTTTCATTCAAACTAACATCATTCACATTTGAAAGTAAACACAGTGGGCGTAAACTTGATTTGGATTAATATTATTCTGCCATTAGCTTTTGCAACAAGAATTATTTAAAAAAAAAGAAGCAGAAATTCAGTCAGAAGTTTCGTTTTGGGCCTGAATGTTTTTGACTGTAATTCACACAAAATGAGGCTTAATACAACATATATTCACCTAAAAAAATTCAATAAGTAGATTGGGGAGGTAAAAAAAAGTCAAGTCCTATTAATTTGTAAATAGATGATCATGAACACTGTAAAAAAAAAAAAAAAAGATTTTACAGAATTTAACAATATATTTTTACAGTAAAAAACTGTGACTTTACAACAAATCACTGTAAAAACGACCATCATTTTGCATTTCACAGCAACAAACTGTAATTTTAAAGGCCTACTGAAATGAGATGTTCTTATTTAAACGGGGATAGCAGCTCCATTCTATGTGTCATACTTCATCATTTCAACATATTTTTGCTGAAAGGATTTAGTAGAGAACATCCACGATAAAGTTGGCAACTTTTGCTCGCTAATAAAAAAGCCTTGCCTGTACCGGAAGTAGCAGACGATGTGCGCGTGACGTCACGGGTTGTGGAGCTCCTCACATCTGAACATTGTTTACAATCATGGCCACCAGCAGCCAGAGCGATTCGGACCGAGAAAGTGACGATTTCCCCATTAATTTGAGCGAGGATGAAAGATTCATGGATGAGGAAAGTGAGAGTGAAGGACTAGAAAAAAAAAAGACGAGGGCAGTGGGAGCGATTCAGATGTTATTAGACACATTTACTAGGATAATTCTGGAAAATCCCTTATCTGCTTATTGTGTTACTAGTGTTTTAGTGAGATTATATGGTCGTACCTGAAAGTCAGAGGGGTGTGGTCACGGGTGTGGTGACCGCAAATGTCTCCGATGGAAGCCTCTGATTAGTGCTCGGGAAGCAGGTGAGCGGGCATTTTGTCCACCAGAGACAGGTGGACAAAATGAGTAACCAAGGAAACCAGACAAGGGAGTGGAAAAAAACAGGAACTTAAAGAGTCCAGATGATCAACAGACATGAGCAAGGGTGTCAAACGTGCGGCCCGCCAACAGGTTTTATCCGGCCCACAGGATTAGTTTGCCAAGTATAAAAATGAACCATCATTTTTGAAAGAAAGAAACTGCTGTTATAAATGCGTCCACTAGATGTCGCAATAGCAATTATTTGTAGATTATGCTGCATATGTTAAAAAAATAATAATAATAAACAAAGTAATGTTATCGCACCAGTCAGGGAAAATGAGCAAGTTACATAAACATCCTGTAATTTGATTTTGATATCATTTTTTTTATCTTGATAGTGAAAATGAATATCAATGAGTGGACTGATGAACATTATCACACCATTTATTCAAAAAGTATAAACAAATAAGGAAGAAAATACTATTAACCACAACATGCAAATGTAAAAAAACAACAACCCAATAACATTATGATTTGTACATTTTCAGAACATACTTGTTCTATTTATAAACAAAAAAAAAAACTATCTGAACTTGTCTTTATTTTTAAGTTATCGTGCCGTGATTTTACCAGTCTGGCCCACTTGGGAGTAGATTTTTCTCCATGTGGCCCCCGAACTAAAATCTATGGAGCAGTTATTTCAAGCACTGTGCCGCGGCACACTGTGTGCCGTGAGAAACAGTCCGGTGTGCTGTGGGAGATTATGTATAGTTTCACCTATCCATCCATCCATTTTCTACCGCTTATTCCCTTTTGGGGTTGCTGGCGCCTATCTCAGCTACAATCGGGCGGAAGGCGGGGTACACCCTGGACAAGTCGCCACCTCATCGCAGGGCCAACACAGATAAACAGACAACATTTCACCTATTTGGGTTAAAAATATTTTTTGCAAACCAGTTATTAAAGTCGGCAAATAATCGGCCATTGCTGAGTGTCGGTGCTGTCTAGTACGTAGAAGCCGCTAACTAATAGTTTTGTAGATGTCTGGAACATGTCGTGTGAGACAACAACGGTTTGTCGTGATCACAATATGCAGATGACAGCGGAAGGTATCGTGCAGGTAAAAAGGTATCTAATGCTTAAACCAACAATAAACAAAAGGTGAGTGACCCTAAGAAAAGGCATTGAAGCTTAGGGAAGACTATGCAGAACAAAACTAAAACTGGCTACAAAGTAAACACAAACAGAATGCTGGACGACAGCAAAGACTTACTGTGGAGCAAAGACGGCGTCCACAATGTACATCCAAACATGACAAACAATGTCCCCACAAAGGAGGATAAAAACAACTGAAATATTCTTGATTGCTAAAACTAAGCAGAAGCGTTCACAAGAAGACATGAAACTGCTACAGGAAAATACCACCAAAAGAGGAAAAGCCACCAAAATAGGAGCGCAGGACAAGAAGTAAAACACTAGGAATGGGAAAACAGCAAAAAAGTCCAAATAAGTCAGGTGGTGACAGTACACCTTCTTTGAGACAAGAGCTATATTGATGCATGCTTTAAAGGGGAACATTATCACCAAACCTATGCAAGCGTCAATATATACCTTGATGGTGCAGAAAAAAGACCATGTATTTTTTTAACCGATTTCCGAACTCTAAATGGGTGAATTTTGGCGAATTAAACGCCTTTCTGTTTATCGCTCTTTTAGTGATGACGTCAGAATGTGACGTCACCGAGGTAACACACCCACCATTTTCATTTTCAACACATTACAAACATTGGGTCCAAGCTCTGTTATTTTACGTTTTTTTGACTATTTTTTGGAACCTTGGAGACATCATGCCTGGTGGGTGTGTTGTCGGAGGGTGTAACAACACTAACAGGGAGGGATTCAAGTTGCACCACTGGCAAGAAATCTGCCGCCAGACCCCCATTGAATGTACCAGAGTGTCTCCACATTTGACCGGCGATGCTAAGACAGACATGGCACAGAGATGTATGGATAACCTGCAGATGCATTTGCAACCATTAAGTCAACCAAATCACAAAGGTGAGTTTTGTGGATGTTGTTGACTTATGTGCTAATCAGACATATTTGGTCACGGCATGACTGCCAGCTAATCGATGCTAACATGCTACGCTAATCGATGCTAACATGCTATTTACGCTAGCTGTATGTACATTTGAAACTAGATACCCACATTTAATGCGAAACAAACACTTACCAATCGACGGATTTAAGTTGCTCCAGTGTCACAAGATGTGAAAGTCCTGATCGTTTGGTCCGCACATTTTACCGGCGATGCTAATAAGGCAGCCATGCTATGGGCCACTTCATTAGGTACACCCAGGCTATGGCCGAATAGCGTCAATAGCTTCAATTTCTTTTTCAATTTCGTTTTCGCTATCTGCCTCCATACTCCAACCATCTGTTTCAATACATGCGTAATCTGTTGAATCGCTTAAGCCGCTGAAATCCGAGTCTGAATCCGAGCTAATGTCGCTATATCTTGCTGTGGTATTCCCATTGTTTGTATTGGCAGCACTGTGTGACGTCACAGGGAAATGGATAGTGGTTTCGAAGATAGCGAAAATAAGGCACTTTAAAGCTTTATTTAGGGATATTACGGGACCGGTAAAATTTTGAAAAAAACTTCAAAAAATACAACAAGCCACTGGGAACTGATTTTTATTGCTTTTAACCCTTTTGAAATTGTGATAATGTTGTGAAATGAAGTGAATCATATTTATATAGCGCTTTTCTCTAGTGACTCAAAGCGCTTTACATAGTGAAACCCAATATCTAAGTTACATTTAAAGCAGTGTGGGTGGCACTGGGAGCAGGTGGGTAAAGTGTCTTGCCCAAGGACACAACGGCAGTGACTAGGATGGCAGTTTGAATGGAAAATCGTGTTGAATTGAGTAGTGCGGTGAATTATATTTATATAGCGCTTTTCTCTAGTGACTCAAAGCACTTTTACATAGTGAAACCCAATATCTAAGTTACATTTAAAGCAGTGTGGGTGGCACTGGGAGCAGGTGGGTCAAGTGTCTTGCCCAAGGACACAACGGCAGTGATTAGGATGGCGGAAGCGGAACCTGCAACCCTCAAGTTGCTGGCACGGCCGCTCTACCAACCGAGCTATGCCGCATTATTACACAGTATGTTCCCCTTTAAATTCAAATCCAACGACTTTTTTATTCTCTACTAAGTTTATTTTTTGCATGATTTCTGCTGGATTTTTTCAACGCAAAAAAAGTGCCTCGGCTCAAAAAAAGGTTGAAAAACAAGCGTGTGTTTATAAAACATGACAAACAACAAACGCGTCAATCTCAACGGGGATTTTCAACTCACGTGGTGCGTTCAGGTCACGCGTTTATCTCACACTTTCGACTCGCTCGCTATGTCACGTGTTTTTTTTTTTTTTTTTTTCCCCCCGCGCTGCAAAACTCAGACTTGTGATTGGAAACTCAGAACAATGACAATACAAATAAATATAAGCAAAAATGTTCGGTTTGTTCTTTTTTTTAAAAGGGGTGGCATGACGGAATGATCCAAGTTGCCGCGCGGGCCCTGCAGGCAGCACGCGAAGAGACGAACATATTTATAGACGCAGGGTGAGGTTTCACATTCCGTCTTTATCATCTGGCGTTTGGCCAGGACTGAGGTACAATTTTAAATATGCAAATATGCAACCCTGCGCCTAATATTGCACAACAAAAGAAGAAAAACGCAACGACAGCATTGCAGCTGCATTAAAGGCCCGCTGAAAGCCACAACTACCGAGCCAGCACCACTCACGGCTAAAAGTCGTCCGATTTAATTGGATAATTACACCGTATTCTGGACATCTGTGTTGCAATTTGTTCAATTAATAATAGAGACGTCAAAGAAGAATGCTGTTGGTGGATTGCAGCTGCCTTTAGCAACCCAAACACAGCCGGTGTTTCTTTCTTTGTTGTGAAGCTTTAATATGGAACAGAGCGGTCAAGCGGACATGTTTCTCTACGTCAACCAGCAAGTTTTTGGATGAGAAAATTGTGATATTAAGTCGGCTCTTACCGGGGACTTGAGCGGAGTTTGCGTCCTCCTGCAGCAGCTGTCAAAAAGGCTCCTCCATTGGTTAAATATTTTTAAAAGTATTTCCGTGAGAGACATGTAATTTATTTTTTTTAACACTGAATACAACTATAAATGTGTGCATTTTTTCAAGAAAGACCAACATTTTTAAAGTATAATAAGTCTCTTATTCTTTTTAATAACATTGATATTCTGAGGCTAACCAACAATAGATAAAACACTTCTTACCATTAGTGCGACTTCTTGAAAAGGTGCGGACGAAAATGCATGAAAATGTTTTATATTTTTAACGTTATTTTTGACACTGTGATTACCAGAAAAATGATTCATTAGTTATCGTGTTAAGCAATGTCAGCTGAGATTTATCTGAGAGCCAGGTGCAGTCATCAAAAGAGCCACAACTGGCTCTAGAGCCATAGGTTCTCTACCCCTGCTTTATAATCTCACTAAAACACTATTAACACAATAAGCAGATAAGGGGTCTTCCAGAAGTGTCCTAGTAAATGTGTCTAATAACATCTGAATCGCTCTCACTGCCGTCGCCTTTTTCTTTCTTTCTTTCTAGTGCTTCACTCTAACTTTCCTCATCCACAAATTTTTCATCTTCGCTCAAATTAATGGGGAAATCGTCGCTTTTTCGGTTCGAATCGCTCTCACTGCCGTCGCCTTTTTCTTTCTTTTTTTCTAGTGCTTCACTCTAACTTTCCTCATCCACAAATTTTTCATCTTCGCTCAAATTAATGGGGAAATCGTCGCTTTTTCGGTTCGAATCGCTCTGGCTGCTGGTGGCCATGATTGTAAACAATGTTCAGATGTGAGGAGCTCCACAACCCGTGACGTCACGCGCACATCGTCTGCTACTTCCGGTACAGGCAGGGCTTTTTCAGGAAGTACCAAAGGTGGCAAACTTTATCGTGGATGTTCTCTACTAAATCCTTTCAGCAAAAATATGGCAATATGGCGAAATGATCAAGTGTGACAGTGGTCCCCAACCCCAACCACCTAAATTGGTACCGGGCGGCAGAATATTTTTTTATTAAAAAAAAATAAATAAATAAATAAAATAAAATTATTTTTTTATCAAATCAACATAAAAAACACAATATAGTGCACCAACCACAAAAACCTCCCTTTTTCATGACAAAAAAACGTCCCTTTTTAATGACAAAGAAGAAAAAATTAAAAATAAATGTAAAAAAGGACCCGCCCCCCGGCCGCGGGACAAATTATTAAGCGTTGACCGGTCCGCGGATACAAAAGTATGACAATCCCTGTTTAAATAACAACATCTCATTTCAGTAGGCCTTTAAAAAAATAAATATATTCCCTTTTTTTTTTTTTTTTTACCGTTTTTGCTGCATGGATTTGGACAAATATGACAACCTTCTTTATGACGCAGGAGGATTTTCAAAATAAGATATTGCAATTTGCCTGTGATGGATGAAAACAATGTGAGCTTGCAGAGAGAAAATGTCGCCCGTGTGCAGCGTGCAGTTGCCCGGGAACCACGCAGCCAATGGCGCTCGGTCTCCGTCTGCATGGCTCTTCTTTTGGCGCTATAGCATTGCGTCAGGCGCCATTGCTGCTCCCGCGCTTGCACGTCGCGCCTACCAAATATGGGCATGCGTGTCTGTGTGTACACGAGAGCGCAGCAACCGGGAAATGGTCAAAATGGTGCTTAGACGTGACGTTTCCCCGCCAGACGCTGCATGCATTGCGCGTCCACGTCCACGTCCACGCCCGTGTCTGTCGCTGCACCACAACATGTGTGCATGCATGCCCTTCATTGTGCTCACGGCGGCATTTAACCCAGCAAAGAGACAAATGTGCATTCAGAATTATTCTTCTTCTTGCATGCTTGGACCTTTTTCTACATTTCAGCACTTTCACCAAGCAGAAGTGAACATTGCGTCATCTTAAACATTTTTCCAAAATACCATTTAATGAAGATTTTTTTTTGGTTTTGCAAACAGCCAGACACATTTTGTAAGTAAAACGTGGAAGCTGCATTGGAAATGATTTATTTCATCCATCTTTGGAGCTCTATTCTGTCAATTTAGCTGAAGTGAAATCGTGTTGATTTCATGATTCTATGAAATATTTTTGACGATTAAAATATTTTCTGCAAAATTTAAGAGGATACAAAACTACAGAAATATTCACTAAACTGTGCAATCATTTATAAATGTTTTAATGACAATAAACGCACAAAAATAACATGCAGCTATAAAACAAACAAAAAATATTACATATATTTATCTTATCATAGAAAAATAGTAGTAAATAAACTACACAGTCCAAATGTGTCTTATTTTTTATTTTATTTACAGGCCCATATTTATTTTGGGGGAATTTCCCATCAAAATATAGTTTTTTCTTCAGCCTTCAATTCTTTTTATGACCCTTTTTCGTTTACATTTCAGGCGATCTCCATTAAGGCTTTTAAATTTAATTAAAATATTTTTTGTGATCTTTTTTTTTTTTAAATAATGTCACGCAGAGACACAAACTATGAACCAGTAACCTTTTTTCCTTGCATTATAAAACCAAATAATAGTTGTGACATTTAACTGGGAAGAAGACGTATATATACATATATATATATATATATATATATATATATATATATATATATATATACACATATATACATACAAACATATACATAAATAAACATATAAACACACATATATATATATATACATATATATAAACACATATATATATATATACATATAAACATATATATAAATAAACATATGTATATATATATATATATATATATAAACATATATATAAATAAACATATGTATATATATATATATATATATATATATATATACATATATACATATACACACACATGTAGTGTTTTGTATATTGTACAGGATTGATTATCATTTTTATTGGATAGTAGTCTGTTTATTTCAATTCTTAGTTTTTATCTTTATTACCTCTTGTCTAATTTATTTTTTATCCCATATTTGTTCCCACTCCCTCACCTTAAATTGGAGTCCTTAATCTCGTTATATGCCAATATAATGACCATAAAGTCCATTCTATTCTATTCTACTCTATTCTACACACAATTTAGCCAATCCCTTTGTCAAAGGGCCCCGGCCAAGATCGGCACAAATAGATTTCACATTAAATTCCGGTAAAGTCATGAACCGTGAAATACACAAAGGCAAAAATAAAACCTGATCATAATTACAGTTGCAAATCACATGCATCAAAAGTGTATAATCATCAAATAACTTGTGCATTTCACTACTCAAATACTCCGCAATTCTATCGTATTTCCATTTCAATTAAATCGCCTTGTTTAAATATTTCATGCAGTTGAGTTGCGAGCAGCTTCTCTGCATCATTTTGTCAACACTTTGATGCTGCATTCCAATATTTCAGTTTATTTTAACTATAGAAGTCTATTAAGAGTATCAGATGTTGTGTTTTATTATAGGAGTGCAAGCAGGACTGATTCCGTGTAAAGCAGGGGTGTCCAAAGTGAGGCCCGGGGGCCACTTGCGGCACACAGCTAATTGTTTAATGGCCCCCCACACATTAGGCAAAAATTGCAAAATTGATAGCATTGCAAAAATAAAAAATAAAAATATTTAAAAAAATTGGAATGAGGTGAAATCTAATGAGAAAAAGTGGCAATGTTGACACAAAGCTGCCATGCAGGCCGTTTTCTTCCATTTTGTCTTTATTTTCTTTTCTTTCCATTGCTAAAAAAACAAGACAAAAAAAATCTATGTTATAATGAATTATGACTTAAAAATTATCACATTAAAATGTTTTATGTGGAAAAAATATTGCATATGCTGTGTGGTTGCCATATAAAAACATCAAAGTTTTGACAAAAGAGAATAAAACAAACTAAATAATAGTTCAAACTTAAAATCGACTGATATATTAAAAGTTGATCTTGAAATTTAAGTGTTAAAAGGAAAAAACTAATAAAAGTGAAGTGGGGAACCTTCCGGATCTCAAATACATTTAGTAGGATTTTATTTATATTTTCACTGTGATTACTTAAAACTATTAAATGAATGAATGAATGGTTTATTTTGAGCCATGCAAACAAAACAAGAAAATGACATAAAATACAAAAGAAATATATAAATACATTATTTTTACACCTACATTGAAAACATTACATGTGACTAATCTTTTGTAGATGTCAAGATTGGCTCAAAAGGGAGTGGGAAGAAGTCAACTTATTAGGTCCCACCCCTATACATATATAATATATATTTACAATATATATAAACTATTAAATAATTAAAATCAATGGTGTCCTGCGTTATTGATCTTTGAGGGCTTTAATTGCTAAATAAAGGAACTCTCCTGAAGGAATCAATAAAGTACTATCTATCTAAATACTGCATATTTCAGTTTTACTATAAAAAACAAAGTTGTCTTTGACAGAAAAGGAATAAAACCTTATTTGTTTTATATCAACCTCAAGTTGATATAGAGATGTACTGTAATAATTAAATAAAATAATAATGTGACTTATTTTTAACATTTTATTGCCTGAGACCCTCTATGCTCCCCATATATTTTGTAATTGTTTGAACATGAAAAATATCAAAACGGCATTTTTCCGTGTGCGGCCCTCTGTGGAAAAAGTTTGGACACCCCTGATGTAAAGCAACAACAACAATATTAATAATCAATGCATTTAATTCATACAAATCCGATGCGAAATAAAATGTTTCAATGATATTAAGTACAAATATAAGGCCGTCCAAACGTTTATGAGACCGCAGGGTGTTTTTATTGCCGCTGATCAATTATTCCTATTTTACACTCCAATAATGTGCATAATTACAGGGAAAGAGGAGCATGAGAGACATGGCAGGTGAGAGTGAGTGAAAGGTGGCCCCCGGGGGACACGGAGGGTGCCGCCGGGCGTCGGGAGCCAGCGAGCACGCCACTCGCTCACATTCCTGCGGGCTGGAGAGCCCACTGGACCCCGCCCCCTGCCTGGCAGTTAGCAACAAGCGAGCCAATAGGAATTGAGCGCGGTGCCTGGCAACGAAGCGTTACGTCACCGCGCCCGCCCCCTTCCCCTTGCGTATTATGGGATGTGCGGAATTAACGCAGCCCTAGGCGGACGCGGCGAGGCTTTATCGGCGTGAAAGAGCAGCGGCGACGGGAAGCGTCTCGCCATGGAACTCTCTGCCGTCGGGGAGAGCGTCTTCGCGGCCGAGTCCATCATTAAGCGACGGATAAGACGGGTATGTGCTGGCCTTTTTATGGACCCCCTCCCTTTTTTGTTGTTGCTTCCGCCTATTACGCAACTGTGCGTTTGCGCAGCAGCGACATGCAATAACGCCATTATAGCTGTAACCCTATTGTGTGTGTGTGTGTGTGTGTGTGTGTGTGTGTGTGTGTGTGTGTGTGTGTGTGTGTGTGTGTGTGTTCGCAGGGTCGTTGGGAATATCTGGTGAAATGGAAAGGCTGGTCTCACAAGTGAGTAAACTCTCCATTGGAAATAATGGGAGGGGAAGGAGAACTAAGGCCCCCCCCCTGCTGGCTGAAAGGCAGTACTGCACCTCAGGGCCTGTAACTGTACAACAGTGTTTTTCAACCTTTTTCGAGGCAAGGCACTTTTTTTTTGCGTTGGAAAAATCCGCAGGCACACCACCTGCAGAAATCACTAAAAAAATACGAAAGAGACAGTAAAAAAAGTCGTTGGATATGACTTTAAAGGCCTATTATTAGGTCCATCAGTGCTAAATATTATAAACTTATCTTAAAACTCATTTGTATACTCTAGCCTTTAAATAGACTCCCTTTTTAGACCAGTTGATCTGCCGTTTCTTTCCTTTTTCTTCTATGTCCCACTCTCCCTTGTGGAGGGGGTCCGGTCCGATCCGGTGGCCATGTACTGCTTGCCTGTGTATCGGCTGGGGACACCTCTGCGATGCTGATCCGCCTCCGCTTGGGATGGTTTCCTGCTGGCTCCGCTGTGAACGGGACTCTCGCTGCTGTGTTGGATCCGCTTTGGACTGGACTCTCGCGACTGTGTTGGATCCATTATGGATTGAACTTTCACAGTATCATGTTAGACCCGCTCGACATCCATTGCTTTCCTCCTCTCCAAGGTTCTCATAGTCATCATTGTCACCGATGTCCCACTGGGTGTGAGTTTTCCTTGCGTGGGCCTACCGAGGATGTCGTGGTGGTTTGTGCAGCCCTTTGAGACACTAGTGATTTAGGGCTATATAAGTAAACATTGATTGATTGATTGATTGATACTGAAAGCCACTACTACCCACCACTTAGTCCAGGGGTCGGGAACCTTTTTGGCTGAGAGAGCCAAGAAAGCCAAATATTTTAAAATGTATTTCTGTAAGAGCCATATATAAAAAAAAATTTTAACACTGAAAACAACTAAACGAGTGCATTTTTAAGTAAGACCAACATTCCGAACCTCTATTGTCGAGGCGGCTGATTGGAGCTGTGGCCGCAAGGTAGTTGGTGCCTGTCGTGGCGGTAATCCCAGAACCTCCCAGAACCCGTTGGTGGACACCAGCAGTGAGGGATGCCGTCAAGCTGAAGAAGGAGTCCTATCGGGTTCTTTTGGACGGGTACCGACGGGCCAAGCGGTGTGCAGCTTTAGCGGTCGCGGAGGCAAAAACTCGGACATGGGAAAAGTTCGGGGAGGCCATGGAAAACGACTTCCGGACGGCTTCGAAGCGATTCTGGACCACCATACGCCGCCTCAGGAAGGGGAAGCAGTGCACTATCAACACCGTGTATGGTGCGGATGGTGTTCTGCTGACTTCGACTGCGGATGTTGTGGATCAGTGGAGGGAATACTTCGAAGACCTCCTCAATCCCACCAACACGTCTTCCTTTGAGGAAGCGGTGCCTGGGGAATCTGTGGTGGACTCTCCTATTTCTGGGGCTGAGGTCGCTGAGGTAGTCAAAAAGCTCCTCGGCGGCAAGGCCCCGGGGGTGGACGAGATCCGCCCGGAGTTACTTAAGGCTTTGGATGCGGTGGGGCTGTCTTGGTTGACAAGACTTTGCAGCATCGCGTGGACATCGGGGGCGGTACCTCTGGATTGGCAGACCGGGGTGGTGGTCCCTCTCTTTAAGAAGGGGGACCGGAGGGTGTGTTCCAACTATCGTGGGATCACACTCCTCAGCCTTCCCGGTAAGGTTCATTCAGGGGTACTGGAGAGGAGACTACGCCGGATAGTCGAACCTCGGATCCAGGAGGAACAGTGTGGTTTTCGTCCTGGTCGTGGCACTGTGGACCAGCTCTATACTCTCCGCAGGGTTCTTGAGGGTGCATGGGAGTTTGCCCAACCAGTCTACATGTGCTTTGTGGACTTGGAGAAGGCATTGGACCGTGTCCCTCGGGAAGTCCTGTGGGGAGTGCTCAGAGAGTATGGGGTACCGGACTGTCTTATTGTGGCGGTCCGCTCACTGTATGATCAGTGCCAGAGCTTGGTCCGCATTGCTGGCAGTAAGTCGGACACGTTTTCCCTGTGACGTCACACAGTGCTGCCAATACAAACAACATGGCGGTTACCACAGCAAGATATAGCGACATTAGCTCGGATTCAGACTCAGATTTTAGCGGCTTAAGCGATTCAACAGATTACGCATGTATTGAAACAGATGGTCGGAGTATGGAGGCAGATTACGAAAACGAAATTGAAGAAGAAATTGAAGCTATTGAGCGAATAGCTATTGACGCTATTCGGCCATAGCATTGGTGTACCTAATTAAGTGGCCCATAGCATGCCTGCCTTATTAGCATCGCCGGTAAAATGTGCGGACCAAACGATCAGGACTTTCGCATCTTGTGACACTGGAGCAACTTAAATCTGTCGATTGGTAAGTGTTTGTTTCGCATTAAATGTGGGTATCTAGTTTCAAATGTACATACAGCTAGCGTAAATAGCATGTTAGCATCGATTAGCGTAGCATGTTAGCATCGATTAGCTGGCAGTCGGGCCGTGACCAAATATGTCTGATTAGCACATAAGTCAACAACATCAACAAAACTCACCTTTGTGATTTCGTTGCAAATGCATCTGCAGGTTATCCATACATCTCTGTGCCATGTCTGTCTTAGCATCGCCGGTCAAATGTGGAGACACTCTGGTACATTCAATGGGGGTCTGGCGGCAGATTTCTTGCCAGTGGTGCAACTTGAATCCCTCCCTGTTAGTGTTGTTACAACCTCCGACAACACACCCACCAGGCATGATGTCTCCAAGGTTCCAAAAAATAGTCGAAAAAACGTAAAATAACAGAGCTGAGACCAGATGTTTGTAATGTGAAAATGAAAATGGTGGGTGTGTTACCTCGGTGACGTCACGTTCTGACGTCATCGCTAAAAGACCGATAAACAGAAAGGCGTTTAATTTGCCAAAATTCACCCATTTAGAGTTCGGAAATCGGTTAAAAAAATACATGGTCTTTTTTCTGCAACATCAAGGTATATATTGACGCTTACATAGGTTTGGTGATAATGTTCCCCTTTAACTAGTTTCCGTGGTCGGCCGACCTCGTTTAAAAAAATCTAGTTTCTCTTTAAATATCCTTCTTGAAAATGACCTTGCAAATATATATACATCCGCAGCCTAATCACCGTTTTTCTCGGCTTCTTTGTTTGTTAAAAAAGTGAGCACCGCTGATTTCTCCGCTGGCCGGGTATGGCTCCAATGCCACTTTCTGCTTTCGTAAATCAAAAATTGTGATTGGATACCATGAATTGATTAACCTGGACCCCCTACTTAAACAACTTGAAAAACTTACCATTTAGTGGTCAATTGTACGGAATTTGTACTGTATTGTGCAATCTACTAATAAAAGTCTCAATCAATCAATCAGTCAATACTTGGGGGTGACAATAGTGTGTCCAATCACAGTCATGTTCAACATAACGCTACCTAGGTGGGCTACTGTCAACAACTTGTGATCTGATGGGCTCGTTAAACTGCACAGCCGCCCGCTAATGTTGGTTCAGAAGACCTCCGGCAGAATTCACACAGCGCTGGCAACAAGATAGCTGAATTCTGATTGGATAAAAACTCTAACTTCAAAACAGCAACAATGGAGCCTAATGTGACATGAAGAGGATATGATGAATACTTTGATATATGTATGGAAAGTCAATTAAAAATTGAATGAACTTTTATTAATTTGTGATCATGGTTTCTGTTTGGCCTTGCTGGCCCTGACCGCCCACAACTGCTGATAGTAAACAGATTGTTTGTAAACGTTTAGCGTGTTGAGATCCTCTTACCTGGTTGCAGGTACAGCACATGGGAACCAGAAGAAAATATCCTGGATGAGCGCCTCTTGGCAGCCTTCGAGGAGAGGTAACCACACTGGAGGCCTACAGCGTACACATACAAATAATACCCTCGGTTATAGAGGATGGGACAATGTGATAATGCACTTACCAGAACAGCCCACACAACGTAAAGTCTTTCAGAACCGTACATTGATAACATTTATGGCTCAATAGTGAGCCGTACTGTTTGAGTTTGAGTTTGAGTTTGTTTGGAACATGCATGCATACAACATGATACATCACACATGCATGCATACAACATGATACATCACACATGCATGCATACAACATGATACATCACACATGCATGCATACAACATGATACATCACACATGCATGCATACAACATGATACATCACACATGCATGCATACAACATGATACATCACACATGCATGCATACAACATGATACATCACACATGCATGCATACAACATGATACATCACACATGCATGCATACAACATGATACATCACACATGCATGCATACAACATGCGTCTCGGAGGAGTTAGTGCTGCAAGTGTTTCTGGGTATTTATTCTGTTGTGTTACGGTGCAGATGTGTTTGTCATTCTTGTTTGGTGTGGGTTAACAGTGTGGCGCATATTTGTAACCGTGTTAAAGTCGTTTATACGGCCACCCTCAGTTTGACCTGTATGGCTGTTGACCAAGTATGCTCTGCATTCACTTAGGTGTGTGTAGAAGCTACAAATTTTACCTGCCTGTGCCGGCACGCTGTTTGTAAGGAGGAAAAGCGGACGTGACGACAGGTTGTAGGGGAGGTCAAAAGCAGCACGCCCCCAATATTGTTGTCCGGTTGGAAATCGGGAGAAATTCGGGAGAATGGTTGCCCCGGGATATTTTCGGGGGGGTTGGCCAGTATAATAAGTATTAGCGGTGAATGCGGTGTATAATACCGGCGGGGCAGCTCTAATGTTAATTTGATATTGCCACAAGGGCCAAATGAAAGCGGGGCAGAGTTTGACACCCATGACTTACATAATACTCCATAACTAGTCTGGTTACTTTTAGACCTCCACCCCAGATCACACCTCAATCCAACCCACCTCTCCAAAGTGGGCTGGCTCAGGGTGGAGGACAGAGTAAAACAACTTGCACTGAGCCTAGTCTATAAAATCCACTACACCACCCAGACACCGAAGTACATGTCAAACTACTTCCTTAACATAAATGACCACCATAACCACAACACCAGGGGGAACTCCACAAACCACGTTAAACCCAGATTCCGATCTAACAAAGGTCTTAACTCATTCTCTTTCTATGCCACATCAATGTGGAATGCACTCCCAACAGGTATAAAAGTAAGTGCATCTCTATATTCCTTCAAAAGCGCTCTAAAACAACACCTCCAGGCAACTTCAACACTTTACTAATACCCTCCTCCATTCACATCCCACCTCACCGGATTGCAGAGGTGGGTAGAGTAGCCAGAAATTGTACTCAAGTAAGAGTACTGTTACTTTAGAGATTTATTACTCAAGTAAAAGTAAGGAGTAGTCATCCAAATATTTACTTGAGTAAAAGTAAAAAGTATGTTGTGAAAAAACTACTCAAGTACTGAGTAACTGATGAGTAACCTGTTTGTTTAATGATTACGGCAACAAATAATGCACAAAAACATAAAAATAGCAATGAGCAAATTCAGAGCCAGGAATATCTCTTAAGCAACTAAAACAATAATATATATTAAATAATAGTACATTAAAATAAAAAAAATGAAGGCAAATTGAGCCACAATAACTTAACAGCACCATAGGCTCAGTAGGCATTGATTGATTGATTGATTGATTGAAACTTGTATTAGTAGATTGCACAGTACAGTACATATTCCCTACAATTGACCACTAAATGGTAACACCCCAATAAGTTTTTCAACGTTAATCAATTACTTAATAAATGACCAAGTCGAGGTGATCTACCTCATATATACATACACACATATATATATATATATATATACAGTATATAATTTATAGTTATTTATTTTGCCGTTTTTGTTGACATGTTAAAGGTGTTTTAATGAATATACATGCATGTTTAACATATAGATTCCTATCTTTCATGAAGACAAGAATATAAGTTGGTGTATTACCTGATTCTGATGACTTGCATTGATTGGAATCAGACAGTATAGTGCTGATAATGTCCACATTTTCAAATGGAGGGGAAAAAAAGTTCCTCCTTCCTGTCTAATACTTCATGAAAGTCGTTGGTTTTTGGCATCTTATTTGTCCAGCTTCCATATTTGTTTTCATACACTTTACAAGAAATACATTGGCGGCAAACTCCGTAGCTTGCTAGCTTGTTTGCGCTGGCTTTCGGAGACTCTTATTTTGTTAGCGCAGGCGCGATGGAGCGGCGCTTTTATTGTGAAGACAGGAACTGTGCGATCAGTCTTTAGGCTTTTGACGGGAAGTACGTTTGAAATAAAAAGTGTCTTTTTTCCTTTACACTTTTGATTGATTGATTGAAACTTTTATTAGTAGATTGCACAGTACAGTACATATTCTGCACAATTGACCACTAAATGGTAACACCCCTATAAGTTTGTCAACTTGTTTAAGTCGGGTCATGTGACCGCCTGGCTCTGTTTGATTGGTCCAACGTCACCAGTGACTGCATGTGATTGGTGAAAGGCAGGCATGTGTAGTTCCTACTTTGAATGTGTGTCTGACAAAATCAAAACAAACAAAGCGTGCATTAACAGATCGATAAAAAAAAAAAGTAGCGACCTGATTGTAGATAAATGGAGCGGAGTAAAAGTAGTGTTTCTTCTCTATAAATATACTCAAGTAAAAGTAAAAGTATGTTGCATAAAAACTACTCTTAGAAGTACAATTTATCCCAAAAGTTACTCAAGTAGATGTAACGGAGTAAATGTAGCGCGTTACTACCCACCTCTGCCGGATTGTAAATAACCAAATGTACTTCTAATGTATATACTTGTTCTTATGCTATGTGAACTCACTATGTTCTCTGCTGGCTGTACATATCCTACTAAGTCACACCTACACTATTTCAATGTCCACATTTCTCTGTTGAGGCAATTGTTGATGACTGAAGTACTGATATCAACCAAAGCTCCTCATCCCACCCCCCGGATTGTAAATAATCAAATTAATATCGTATGATGATTAACTTGTGTGATGACTGTATTATGCTGATAGTATATTTTTTTTACCATGAATGATTAACATGGACCCCGACTTAAACAAGTTGAAAAACTTATTGGGGTGTTACCATTTAGTGGTCAATTGTACGGAATATGTACTGTACTGTGCAACCTACTAATAAAGTTTCAATCAATCAATCAAAGTAATAATAAAAATGAATAAATAAATATGTTGACCAGAGGGGGAGCACTTTTAAAACCGACATGCAGTCCATTAGAAAAATCCCTCCTTTTTGGGACCACCTTCATTTTGATAGATGTCACCAGCAGGGGTGCAAATGAGACATTCTCTATTAGATGCAATGTTATTGGGACCATGATTTATGTCAACATATGAAATAACAAGTGTAAAAAATGTATGAAAAATATAAAATGAATATTGAAAATGTATGTTAATTCTTATTTGCAAAAAAAAAAAAATGGTAGTGCATTCAATTGAATATGGGTTGAAAAGGATTTGCAAATCATTGTATTGCGTTTAGGGTTTCACGGTGGAAGAGGGGTTAGTGCGTCTGCCTCACAATACGAAGGTCCTGCAGTCCTGGGTTCAATCCCAGGCTCAGGATCTTTCTGTGTGGATGTGAGTGTGAATGTTGTCTGTCTATCTGTGTTGGCGACTTGTCCAGAGTGTACTCCGCCTTCCGCCCGATTGTAGCTGAGATAGGCACCAGCGACCCCAAAAGGGATGGATGGAATAAATAAATAATAATAGGTGCAGTATGTTGTATTTCATATGGTGAGATGAGTAAGATTCTCTAGAAAATGAATGGATGGATGAGATAAATTCAGAATGTTTATCATGGTTGTTCTTCTTTATACTTTGTAAACACTTTTAAGTTTGAAGAGTTTCTTGAAGTGGATCACATGAGTACATTGTTTGATTTCTTTGCTTAATCCATTCCATCATTTAATTCCACATACCGATTTAAGTCTTGTATGTGCGTTCAAATGTTTCAAATGACATTTTTCTCTAAGATTACATTCCTCCTCTTTTGTTAGGAATAACACAAATCAATGGACTGGTACATCACTAAAAAAACAAGCTGAACAATTACATTAAAAAAACATTTTAAATACATTTTGCTATAGTACGTGCAGCTAGGATAGGCTCCAGCACAGGGGAAGGGACAAGCGGTGGATGGATGTAAGATAGCACAACTAGCTTTAGCCTTAGCAAGATGATTAAGTAGAGCTATGAGGCTAATTAGCTATCTTGCTGTAAAATAGCAACATATAAGTAGCTTTTCTAAGCAACAGCAAGCTAAATAGTTAATAATCAGAAATATCAAGTATGTAAACTTAATGTAACTAGCAGTGTTATGCCCCTACTCGACAGGGAGCAGCCTCCGGTCTTCAGGCCAGGGTCTTCTAAAGATCCCAAAAACTGGTTAGAAAAGCAGACCTGGAATTCCAGGCTGTGGCTCCCAGACTCTGGAACAACTTGCACCAGTCCCTATGTGATCCTGACTGGGTTGAAACTTTGAAGAGACATTTGAAAACTTCTCTCTTTAGTAAAGCTTTCAGTTAATGCACCTTTTAACTATCATTTTTAATCACCTTTGTATCATCTTTAAGATGTTGTCCGTGTTGTTTTAAATTGAATTGTTGTTTTACTTCACCCATATTTTTCTTACAGCGGCTTGTGATTTTACACTTTGCAAATAAAACTTACATACTATTAAACAGGCTGGCTAATTAGATAATAAGTAAAGCTGTGAGGCTAATTGGCTGTCTTGATTCGCTATAAAATAGCAACATACAAGTAGCTCATCTGAGCAAAAGCAAATTAAATAGTTAATAAGCAGAACGATGAAGTATGTAAACGATGAAGTATGTAAACATAATGTATAGATAAATATAATTAATTAGCATAGCTATTAAGCAGGCTGGCTAATTAGATAATATTTAGAGCTATGATGCTAATTAGCTGTCTAGCCTCGCTATAAATTAGCGACATACAAGTAGCTCATCTGAGCAAACGCCAATTAAATAGTTAATAAGCAGAATGATGAAAAATGTAAACATAATGTATGGATTAATATAATTAATTAGCATAGCTTTTAAACAGGCTGGCTAATTAGATAAGTAATATTATGATGCTAGTTAGCTGTCTAGATTAGCTATAAAATAGCAACATACAAGTAGCTCATCTGAGCAAACACCAACTAAATAGTTAATAAGCAGAACGATGAAAAATGTGAACATAATGTATAGATAAATATAATTAATTAGCACAGCTATTAAACAGGCTGGCTAATTAGATAATAATTAGAGCTGTGATGCTAATTAGCTGTCTAGCCTCGCTATAAATTAGCGACATACAAGTAGCTCATCCGAGAAAAATCAAACTAAATAGTTAATAAGCAGAACGATGAAGTATGTAAACATAATGTATAGAAAAAAATATAATTAATTAGCATAGCTATTAAGCAGGCTGGCTAATTAGATAATAAGTAAAACTATGATGCTAGTTAGCTGTCTAGATTAGCTATAAAATAGCAACATACAAGTAGCTCATCTGAGCAAACGCCAACTAAATAGTTAATAAGCAGAATAATGATGTATGTAAACATAATGTACAGATAAATATAATTAATTAGCATAGCTATTAAACAGGCTGGATAATAAGATAATAAGTAGAGCTATGAGGCTAATTAGCTGTCTAGCCTCGCTATAAAATAGCAACATACAAGTAGCTCATCTGAGCAAAAGCAAATTAAATAGTTAATATGCAGAACGATGAAGTATGTAAACATAATGTATAGATAAATATAATTAATTAGCATAGCTATTAAACAGGCTGGCTAATTAGATAATAATTAAAACTATGATGCTACTTAGCTGTCTAGATTAGCTATAAAATAGCAACATACAAGTAGCTCATCTGAGCAAAAGCAAATTAAATAGTTAATATGCAGAACCATGAAGTATGTAAACATAATGTATAGATAAATATAATTAATTAGCATAGCTATTTAACTAGCTGGCTAATTAGATAATATTTAGAGCTATGATGCTAATTAGCTGTCTAGCCTTGCTATAAAATAGCAACATACAAGTAGCTCATCTGAGAAAAAGCAAACTAAATAGTTAATAAGCAGAACGATGAAGTATGTCAGCATAATGTATAGATAATATAATTAATTAGCATAGCTATCAAACAAGATGGCTAATTAGATAAGTAAAACTATGATGCTAGTTAGTTGTCTAGATTAGCTATAAAATAGCAACATAAAAGTAGCTCATCTGAGCAAAAGCAAACTAAATAGTTAATATGCAAAACGATACAGTATGTCAACATGATGTATAAATAAATATAATTAATTAGCATAGCTATTAAACAGGCTGGCTAATAAGATAATAAGTAGAGCTATGAGGCTAATTAGCTGTCTAGCCTCGCTATAAAATAGCAACATACAAGTAGCTCATCTGAGCAAAAGCAAATTAAATAGTTAATATGCAGAACGATGAAGTATGTAAACATAATGTATAGATAAATATAATTAATTAGCATAGCTATTAAACAGGCTGGCTAATTAGATAATAATTAAAACTATGATGCTACTTAGCTGTCTAGATTAGCTATAAAATAGCAACATACAAGTAGCTCATCTGAACAAAAGCAAACTAAATAGTTAATATGCAAAACGATACAGTATGTCAACATGATGTATAAATAAATATAATTAATTAGCATAGCTATTAAACAGGCTGGCTAATAAGATAATAAGTAGAGCTATGAGGCTAATTAGCTGTCTAGCCTCGCTATAAAATAGCAACATACAAGTAGCTCATCTGAGCAAAAGCAAATTAAATAGTTAATATGCAGAACCATGAAGTATGTAAACATAATGTATAGATAAATATAATTAATTGGCATAGCTATTAAACAGGCTGGATAATTAGATAATAATTAGAGCTGTGATGCTAAGCTGTCTAGCCTCGTTATAAATTAGCGACATACAAGTAGCTCATCTGAGCAAAAGCAAACTAAATAGTTAATAAGCAGAACGATCAAGTATGTAAACATAATGTATAAATAATATAAATAATTAGCATAGCTTTTAAACAGGCTGGCTAATTAGATAAGTAATATTATGATGCTAGTTAGCTGTCTAGATTAGCTATAAAATAGCAACATACAAGTAGCTCATCTGAGCAAACGGCAACTAAATAGTTAATAAGCAGAACGATGAAAAATGTAAACATAATGTATGGATAAATATAATTAATTAACATAGCTTTTAAACAGGCTGGCTAATAAGATAAGTAGACCTATGAGGCTAATTAGCTGTCTGGATTCACTATAAAATAGCAACATACAAGTAGCTCATCTGAGCAAACGCCAACTAAATAGTTAATAAGCAGAACGATGACGTATGTAAACATCATGTATAGATAAATATAACTAATTAGCATAGCTATTAAACAGGCTGGCTAATTAGATATCCGCTGAGTCATACCAGCCATAAAATAGCAATGTAGCTCAATTAGCTTCGGCAACTTATTAGTAAGAATATGTTTTATTCGCAAGATAAACTCACCTCACTTGCCACACATTAGCACTATACATCAGTAATAATGAATATAACCATTTTAAAAGTGATTCTGCAAGCTAATTCCTCCTCAAACCGGCTATAGTTAAACAGCCTATTAGCAGGCCGCACCTGCAGTTAGCGCAAGCTAATTGATTAGCAAGTTGGCTAATTAGACTACAAATAGCTTTGGGAAAAAGATAACAAATGACATTTACCGTATTTCCTTGAATTGCTGCAGGGTATATAGTATGTGCCTGCCTTGAATTACTTGCTTTGCAAAATAATTAGCGCATGCTTAGTATTACCGCCGGGTCAAACTTGTGACGTCACGAGTGACACTTCCTCTGTCATCATTTTCAAAATGGAGGAGGCTGATTTCAATACCGGTAATTTGAAATCACATAAAGGGAAGAAGATTAAGACCTATTCAGTAGGATTTAAGGTACAAGCTTACATCACACTCAAATTTTTACTGCATGCCTTTGGTAAGTGCCAGAGTGAGAAGATGTTTTAAAATAATTAGCGCATTCTGACTTTTACCGCATGCCTTTGGTAAGCGCAGGAGTGAGAAGAGGTTTTAAATTAATTAGCGCCCCGGCGGCAATTTTAAAAAAATACGGTAATTCCAACGTCTCGTTTTGAGCAAAGAGAGACTCGTTTGTTTGTGGATTTTTACGTATTCAACATATTTTTTTTATTTTTATATCATTTGTATTCATCAGGGAACGGGAGCGGGAGCTGTTCGGGCCCAAAAAGCGAGGACCCAAACCTGAGACATTTCTTCTGAAGGTCAGTCTTATAAATCAGTGGTCCCCAACCTTTTTGTAACTGCGGACCGGTCAACGCTTGAAAATTTGGGGGTTGTTTTTTTTTTTTTTTTTTTTTTTTTTCATAAAGAAATACAATCATGTGTGTTTACGGACTTTATCCCTGCAGACTATATAGATCTATATCAGGGGTTGGCAACCCGCGGCATGTGGCTCTTTAGCGCCGCCCTAGTGGCTCTCTGGAGCTTTTATCAAAAATGTATGAAAAATGGAAAGGATGAGGGGAGAAAAACACATTTTTTGTTTTAATATGGTTTCTGTAGGAGGACAAACATGACACAAACCTCCCTAATTGTTATAAAGCACACTGTTTATATTAAACATGCTTCACTGATTCGAATATTTGGCGAGCACCGTTTTATCCTACTAATTTTGGCGGTCCTTGAACTCACCATAGTTTGCTTACATGTATAACTTTCTCCGACTTTCTAAGACGTGATTTATGCTACTTCTTTTTCTGTCTGATTTTGTCCACCAAACGTTTAACGTTGTTCATCAAAGGTCAGTTTTGTTGATGTTATTGACATATTTGGTCACTGCATGACTGTATGCTAATTGATGCTAACATGCTATTTAGGCTAGCTATATTGCAACATTATGTCTCATTTGTAGCTATATTTGAGCTCATTTGGTTTCTTTTAAGTCCTCATAATTCAATTTATATCTCATGACACACTATCTGTATGTAATATGGCTTTTATTTTTTTGCGGCTCCAGACAGATTTGTTTTTGTATTTTTGTTCCAATATGGCTCTTTCAACATTTTGGGTTGCCGACCCCTGGTCTATATTGATATATAATGTATATACAGTGGGGCAAAAAAGTATTTAGTCAGCCAGCGATTGTGCAAGTTCTCCCACTTCAAATGATGACAGAGGTCTGTCATTTTCATCATAGGTACACTTCAACTGGGAGAGACAGAATGTGGGAAAAAATCCAGGAATTCACTTAGTAGGAATTTTAAAGAATTTATTTGTAAATTATGGTGGAAAATAAGTATTTGGTCAACCATTCAAAGTTCTCACTGATGGAAGGAGGTTTTGGCTCCAAATCTCAGGATACATGGCCCCATTCATTCTTTCCTTAACACGGATCAATCGTCCTGTCCCCTTAGCAGAAAAACAGCCCCAAAGCATGATGTTTCCACCCCCATGCTTCACAGTAGGTGTGGTGTTCTTGGGATGCAACTCAGTATTCTTCTTCCTCCAAACACCACCAGTTGAGTTTATACCAAAATGGATACATGGATGATACAGCAGAGGATTGGGAGAATGTCATGTGATCAGATGAAACCAAAATAGAACTTTTTGGTGTAAAATCAACTGGTGGTGTTTGGAGGAAGAAGAATACTGAGTTGCATCCCAAGAACACCATACCTACTGTGAAGCATGGGGGTGGAAACATCATGCTTTGGGGCTGTTTTTCTGCTAAGGGGACAGGACGATTGATCCGTGTTAAGGAAAGAATGAATCGGGCTGTCACGCCAAAAACCTTCCCCCCGGAAGAAACTACTTGAAGGACCCCAATGAGGGCGGAAGGACCTTAAGCAGCTCACACAGCTGCCTGTTTTAAAAGCATTATAATTGGCTGATTGTCATAGGTGAAAAATAACGGTGAGGAAAAAATATTAGCATTTCAGCATGCTAACCTGTCAAGCTATTTTTGTTTTACTAATTTTGCAGCTGCAACCCTTAAGAGTCATATAACTTGGTATCGTCACGCCCTCATTGGGGTCTTTCATGCATTGGAGGGGCTGTCACACCAAATTTCTTCCAGGGGGAAGGTTTTTGTACGGGGGTAATAAACAGAGTAAGAAAAAAAATCCAGGAATTCACATTGTAGGAATTTTAAAGAATGTATTTGTAAATTATGGTGGAAAATAAGTATTTGGTCAAACATTCAAAGTTCTGACTGATGGAAGGAGGTTTTGGCTCCAAATCTCACGATACATGGCCCCATTCATTCTTTCCTTAACACGGATCAATCGTCCTGTCCCCTTAGCAGAAAAACAGCCCCAAAGCATGATGTTTCCACCCCCATGCTTCACAGTAGGTGTGGTGTTCTTGGGATGCAACTCAGTATTCTTCTTCCTCCAAACACCACCAGTTGAGTTGATACCAAAATGGATACATGGATGATACAGCAGAGGATTGGGAGAATGTCATGTGGTCAGATGAAACCAAAATAGAACTTTTTGGTATAAACTCAACTCGTCGTGTTTGGAGGAAGAAGAATACTGAGTTGCATCCCAAGAACACCATACCTACTGTGAAGCATGGGGGTGGAAACATCATGCTTTGGGGCTGTTTTTTGCTAAGGGGACAGGACGATTGATCCGTGTTAAGGAAACGTATCATGAGATTTTGAGCCAAAACCTCATTCGAATGGTTGACCAAATACTTATTTTCCACCATAATTTACAAATAAATTCTTTAAAATTCCTACAATGTGAATTCCTGGATTTTTTCCCCACATTCTGTCTCTCACAGTTGAAGTGTACCTATGATGAAAATGACAGACCTCTGTCATCATTTGAAGTGGGAGAACTTGCACAATCGCTGGCTGACTAAATACTTTTTTGCCCCAATGTGTATTGTGTATTTTATGTTGATTTAATATATTTTTTTTTTTTTAATAATTTGTTGTGCGGCCCGGTACCAATTGGTCCGCAGCCCGGTGGTTGGGGACCATTGTTAAAAATCACTTTAAAAAAAACAAAACAAGAAAAGATAAATGTCACGTGATCGATGCAGGCCAAAGACAGGGAGAAAATGTACGACTTTGGAGAAGATTCAGTCCGGCCTATGCAGGTCTCCTACCCGGTGCCGGAGCCCGTCGCCACGCCGAGGGCCAGGGAGGGTCTGCGGGCCGTGGTGCCCACCATCTTCCCCCCCAGCGCCGTCAACCGCGGGGAGAGCGTCCACCACCACTTCATGCAGGAGCAGGAGAGGCTGCATGCGGACGACTCGTCCCCGGCCCGCCTGGCCCGGAAGCGAGGACGCAAGCCCAAACTGCGTCTGCTGTACGAGCGGGACGAGGACTACGCGCAGCCCGCCGCCAAAACACGCAGACGCTCGCCGGAAACGTCCGACCCCAGCCTGGCGCAGCTGACCAGGAGGTTCCGGGAGAAGACCACCATCACGCCCAGGCCGCGGGACCGCGCGGGCCGGACAAGATATTACGTCACCCGCGCCGAGGAGCTGGGCGTGGTCTGTCCGCCCACGTCCCGCGGCCTGGGCGTGGCGTGGAACCCCTGCTTCCGCAACTTGGAGACGGTGACCGTCACTGACGTCACCATGAACCTGCTGACCGTCACGGTCAGGGAGAACTGCACCGACGAGGGCTTCTTCCGCGGGAAAAGATGAAAGACCCGCTCCCACGTCATTAGGTACACTACCAGTTCGAGCCGAAATTTGTGCTAATAATCTTGCTAACTTTTCAGACGCCGGGTGAAGTTATTTTACAACATGTCCCTAATATTTCCTCATGTTTATCAAAAATATTAGCAAGAAAATCATTTAAAAATAACCTCAAGTGTCCCTAATATTCGTCCCTGTTTTAAATAAGTGGCAACAAATATTAGAAACATCTCCCGGTTGTGTTGTTGCATTAGCATTAGCATTAGCAAGAGCCGCATAAAAAATTAAGCATTTAAAAAAATAACTATGCTGTGTTTTTAATCACATAGGATGAGTTGTTCTAGAACATGCATCCTGACGTGTCCCTAATATTTCGTCCCCGTTTTAAATCAGGGACACCAAATATTAGAAACGTCTCCCAGTTGAATTGTTGCATTAGCATTAGCAAGATCTGCATAAAAAAATCAGCATTTAAAGAAATAACTATGCTGTGTTTTGATTCACATAGGATGAGTTGTTCTAGATTCTAGAACATGCAGCCTGAAGTGTCCCTAATATTTAGTCCCCGTTTTAAATAAGGGACACCAAATATTAGAAACGTCTCCCAGTTTAATTGTTGCATTAGCATTAGCATTAGCAAGATCTGCATCAGCATTTACAGAAATAACCATGCTCAGTTTTGATTCACATAGAATGAGTTTTTCTAGAACATGCATCCAGATGTGTCCCTAATATTTCGTGCCTCTTTTTAATAAGGGACATCAAATATTAGAAACGTCTCCCAGTTGTATTTTTTTGCATTAGCATTTGCTAAATTTGCATCAAAAAATTCAGCATTTAAAGAAATAACTATGCTGTGTTTTGATTCACATTGGATGAGTTTTTCTAGATTCTAGAACATGCATCTGGATGTGTCCCTAATATTTCGTCCCCGTTTTAAATAAGGGACACCAAATATTAGAAACGTCTCCCAGTTTAATTGTTGCATTAGCATTAGCATTAGCAAGATCTGCATCAGCATTTACAGAAATAACCATGCTCAGTTTTGATTCACATACAATGAGTTTTTCTAGAACATGCATCCAGATGTGTCCCTAATATTTCATGCCTCTTTTTAATAAGGGACATCAAATATTAGAAACGTCTCCCAGTTGTATTTTTTTGCATTAGCATTTGCTAAATTTGCATCAAAAAATCAGCATTTAAAGAAATATCCATGCTCAGTTTTGATTGACATGACTCTCTGGAGATGAGTTGTTCTAGAACATGCATCCTGATGTGTCCCTAATATTTCGTCCCCGTTTTAAATAAGGGACACCAAATATTAGAAACGTCTCCCAGTTGAATTGTTGCGTTAGCATTAGCATTAGCAAGATCTGCATCAGATTTTACAGAAATAACTATGCTCAGTTTTGAATCACATAGAATGAGTTGTTCTTGATTCTAGAACATGCAGCCTGAAGTGTCCCTAATATTTCGTCCCCGTTTTAAATAAGGGACAACAAATATTAAAAACATCTCCCAGTTATGTTGTTGCATTAGCATTAGCATTAGCAAGATATGCATTAAACTGCATTGGATGAGTTGTTCTAGAACATGCATCCGGATGTGTCCCTAATATTTCGTCCCCGTTTTAAGTAAGGGACACCAAATATTAGAAACGTCTCCCAGTTGAATTGTTGCGTTAGCATTAGCATTAGCAAGATCTTCATCAAAAAAATCAGCATTTACAGAAATAACAGTGCTCAGTTTTGATTCACATAGAATGAGTTGTCCTAGATTCTAGAACATGCATTCTGGTGTGTCCCTAATATTTCGTCCCCGTTTTAAATAAGGGACACCAAATATTATAAACGTCTCCCAGTTGAATTGTTGCATTAGCATTAGCATTAGCAAGATCTTCATAAAAAAATCAGCATTTACAGAAATAACCATGCTCAGTTTTGATTCACATAGAATGAATTTTTCTAGAAGATGCATCCTGATGTGTCCCTAATATTTCATGCCTCTTTTTAATAAGGGACATCAAATATTAGAAACATCTCCCAGTTGTATTTTTTGCATTAGCATTTGCTAGATCTGGTTAAAAAAATCCAGCATTTAAAGAAATAACCATGCTCAGTTTTGATTGACATGACTCTCTGGGTGTGAATGTGAGTGTGAATGTTGTCTGTGTATCTGTGTTGGCCCTGCGATGAGGTGGCGACTTGTCCAGGGTGTACCCTGCCTTCCGCCCGATTGTAGCTGAGATAGGCGCCAGCGCCCCCCGCGAGCCCAAAAGGGACTAAGCGGTAGAAAATGGATGGATGGATGGACTCTCTGGGGATGAGTTGTTCTAGAAGATGCATCCTGACGTGTCCCTAATATTTCGTCCCTCTTTTTAATAAGGGACACCAAATATTAGAAACATCCCCCAGTTTTATTTTTTGCATTAGCATTCGCAAGATCTGCATTAAAAATTCAGCATTTACAGAAATAACCATGCTCAGTTTTGATTCACATAGGATGAGTTGTTCTAGAACATGCATCCAGATGTGTCCCTAATTTTTCGTCCCTGTTTTAAAAAAGGGACACCAAATATTAGAAACGTCTCCCAGTTGAATTGTCGCATTAGCATTAGCATTAGAAAGATCCGCATAAAAAAATTCAGCATTTACAGAAATAACTATGCTGTGTTTTGATTCACATAGGATGAGTTGTTCTAGAAGGTGCATCCTGATGTGTCCCTAATATTTCGTCCCCGTTTTAAAAAAGGGACACCAAATATTAGAAACGTCTCCCCAGTTGAATTGTTGCATTAGCATTAGCAAGATGCATATGAAAAAAAAATCAGCATTTAAAGAAATAACTATGCTGTGTTTTGAATCACATAGGATGAGTTGTTCTAGATTCTAGAACATGCATCCTGGTGTGTCCCTAATGTTTCGTCCCTGTTTTAAAAAAGGGACACCAAATATTAGAAACGTGTCCCCGTTGTATTGTTGCATTAGCATTAGCATTAGCAAGATCCGCATAAAAATTCAGCCTTTACAGAAATAACTATGCTCAGTTTTGAATCACATAGGATGAGTTGATCTAGAACATGCATCCGGATGTGTCCCTAATATTTCGTCCCCGTTTTAAAAAAGGGACACCAAATATTAGAAACGTCTCCCAGTTGAATTGTTGCATTAGCATTAGCAAGATGCATCTGAAAAAAAAATCAGCATTTAAAGAAATAACTATGCTGTGTTTTGAATCACATAGGATGAGTTGTTCTAGAACATGCATCCTGATGTGTCCCTAATATTTCGTCCCCGTTTTAAAAAAGGGACACCAAATATTAGAAACGTCTCCCCAGTTGAATTGTTGCATTAGCATTAGCAAGATGCATATGAAAAAAAAATCAGCATTTAAAGAAATAACAATGCTGTGTTTTGAATCACATAGGATGAGTTGTTCTAGATTCTAGAACATGCATTCTGGTGTGTCCCTAATGTTTCGTCCCTGTTTTAAAAAAGGGACACCAAATATTAGAAACGTGTCCCCGTTGTATTGTTGCATTAGCATTAGCAAGATCCGCATAAAAAATTCAGCCTTTACAGAAATAACTATGCTCAGTTTTGATTCACATAGGATGAGTTGTTCTAGAACATGCATCCTGATGTGTGCCTAATATTTCGTCCCCGTTTTAAAAAAGGGACACCAAATATTAGAAATGTCTCCCCAGTTGAATTGTTGCATTAGCATTAGCAAGATCCATATGGAAAAAAAAATCAGCATTTAAAGAAATAACTATGCTGTGTTTTGAATCACATAGGATGAGTTGTACTAGATTCTAGGACATGCATCCTGGTGTGTCCCTAATATTTCGTCCCCGTTTTAAATAAGGGACACCAAATATTAGAAACGTCTCCAGTTGAATTGTTGCATTAGCATTAGCATTAGCAATATTTGCATAAAAAATCAGCATTTAAGGAAATAACTATGCTGTGTTTTGAATCACATAGGATGAGTTGTCCTAGATTCTAGGACATGCATACTGGTGTGTCCTAATATTTCGTCCCCGTTTTAAATAAGGGACACCAAATATTAGAAACGCCTCCCAGTTGTATTGATGCATTAGCATTAGCATTAGCAAGATCCACATAAAAAAATCAGCATTTAAAGAAATAACTATGCTCAGTTTTGAGTCACATGACTCTCTGAGAAGGACGACTTGTTCCTAATATTTCGTCCCAAGAGAGACGGAATATTAGGAACACCTCCCATTATAAGCAGCACACTTGTATTATTGCACCTCAACAAATAAACATCTTCTGTTTTGATTGACACCGTCAACCAACCCATTAAATACCTAATAATTCGTCCATGTTGGGCTTGTTTTAAACAAGGGAGCCACAATGGTAGAATTAAAAAAATTAATAAATATATATATATGTTAGAAACACGTACCAGTGTGCGTGCTTGTATAATATCTGCAAAAAAGTTCTGCCTTTTTATAAAAAAACTAACAAAAACAAGGCTGTCACTTATTAATTGCTAATGAGCATGCGTCCCGAGGTGTTCCTAATATTTGGTCCCTCCCCTGTAAACAAATACAAGTACATCCTCTGCCAATATGATAAGAGTTGAAAGCACTATTGATTTGTATATATTATATATTGCCCATTGTGTGAGCTAACTACTGTCCTCAGCTAAATATATTTTTATAAAAACTTTCAAGCATCAGTATTTAATATTAATTCAAACCTAATTGTTGCAAGCTCTGTGATTTAAAAAAAGAGTGAGAATGTTTTTTTGCACACTTCTTTTGCTATTTTGGACACCACGAAAATAACACTTTTGTACGTGTATTTCTTTTTTTTTTTTACTTTGACATAATTAAAATGACTTGTGATGCGTGCCAGAAATAGAACTACACATATATATGTAAGCTATAATTCAATGTTGTGCATGTGTCGCGTCTCCACACACACGTTAAGCTGTCATTATACTAACTTTAGACACGTTTTGTGTTCATTTCTGTGCAAGTCGAGCTGCAGTGTTCAAGTTGGTCCGTTGTAAAGTTTAGTGTTAATTTGTCTGAATAAAAAAAATAATAAAAATCTCATTTGACATGATTGTGTTTGCATGACCCAACAACTCTCAAGTCACATCAGGGAATTGATTTGGGAAATAGCTCTCCAGTCAACAGGGTATTTATCTTTTTGTATACAAAATAATAAATTATATGTAATAAATCATGGCCGCAGGGACCTAAAAATCCCTTCAACATTTTGTATATGTTTTTAATTAACATCTCGATGCAAGTTCGATTTGGGAAGGCCAACATTTTTTTTGTTTTTTTGCCAAATTAACCCTTTATTTAAAATTCATATTCTTTTAGCACTTATTTTCCTGTTTAAAATGATAAGAATATTATTTAGTTATAACAGAAAAATAAAATCAACTTAATAAAAGTGAAAGTATATGTTTGAAGCGATGGAGGAATCCATACATTTACTTGACATAATCTGCGCATAGACACGTTATAATATTTAGGATGTTTAATGACATCATTTATATATATTTTGCAGTTTTTCTGACATTTTTCCATTGTATATTATTTTCCTAATCATTGAATGTTGCGTGTCGGCCTTCCCCGTGACGCGTGTCAGCAGCACTCTGACAACTTTCTCCACTAGAGGGCGCCACAGTTACACCTACTGACAATATCAATATTTCCGAAACGTGAACACATTTGACCTTGCACGTATCATATATGTTCTAGTTAATGTTCATAAGGCCGTTAAATAGAAACAAGTTTGTTCATATATTCTATAAAAATCAATACACGATTAAAATGTAGTGTTATAGTGTGCAAATGTCCAGTGTATTTTCAGCAATGGTGTAATGTGAATATATTAATATTATTATTGTTGTACAGTCTTCTTTATCGTGATCATTGCCTCAATTGCATGCATTATTTTTAGGATATTTAAAAAAAAATCAGACAATTAAAAATGGTCAGTGCATTGCATGCAGGTTTTCTGTCTGTTAAAATCAGAAGAAAATGCATATTTTTTCTGTCTGTTGTATTACAGTAAAATCTGAAAAAATGCCTGCATTTGTCCGATATATTACAGTCAAATTAGAAAAAAATATGCATGTTTTTTCTGTCTGTTATATTACAGTAAAATCAGAAAAAATGCGTTTTTTCTGTCTGTTATATTACAGTAAAATCAGAAAAAATGCATTTTTTCTGTTTGTTATATTACAGTAAAATCCGAAAAAAAATCATTTTTGTCTGTTTGTTATATTACAGTAAAATGAGAAAAAATGCCTGTATTTGTCTGTCTGTTATATTACAGTAAAATTCGAAAAATTCATTTTTTTCTGTCATATTACTGTAAAATCAGTTATATCTGTTATATTTCAGTAAAAAAACATGTTTTCCTGTCTGTTATATTACAGTGAAATCCGAAAAAAAGCAATTTTGTCTGTTTGTTATATTACAGTAAAATGAGAAAAAATTGCCTGTATTTTTCTGTCTGTTATATTACAGTAAAATCCGAAAAAATGCCTTTTTTTCTGTCTGTTATGTTACTGTGAAATTAGAAAAAACATGCGTGTTTTTTCTGTCTGTTATATTACAGTAAAAAAATATGTTTTCCTGTCTGTTGTATTACAATAAAATCAGAAAAAATGCATGTTTTTTTTGTTTTCTATATTACAGTAAAATCAGAAAGAAATGCATGTTTTTTGTCCGATATATTGCAGTCAAGTTAGAAAAAAATATGCATGTTTTTTCTGTCTGTTATATTACAGTAAAATCAGAAAAAAATGCATGTTTTTTGTCTGTTATATAATACAGTAAAATCAGAAGAATGCATTTTTTTCTGTCTGTTATATTACAGTAAAATCAGAAAAAATATTTTTTTTCTGCCTGTTATATTACAGTACAATCAGAAAAAATGCACGTCTTTCTGTGTGTTATATTACAATAAACAAATAAAAAAAATCATGTTTTTTCTGTTATATTACAGTAAAATCAGAAAAATGCCTGTTTTATCCGTCTGTCATATTACAGTAAAATCAGAAAAAAATTATACTTTTTTGTTTGTTCATTACAGTCAAATCAGAAAAAATGCATGTTTTTCGTCTGTTATATAATACAGTAAAATCATAAAAAATGCCTGTATTTCTCTGTCTGTTATATTACAGTAAAATCAGAAAAAATGCATTTTTTCTGTTTGTTATATTACAGTGAAATCCGAAAAAATTATAATTTTTGTCTGTTTGTTATATTACAGTAAAATCCGAAAAAATGCATTTTTTTCTGTCTGTTATATTACTGTAAAATCAGAAAAAACACGCATGTTTTTTCTGTCTGTTATATTACAGTAAAAAAAACATGTTTTCCTGCCTGTTGAATTACAGTAAAATCAGAAAAATTGCATGTTTTTTTTTTGTTTTCTATATTACAGTAAAATCAGAAAGAAATGCATGTTTTTTTGTCCGATATATTACAGTCAAATTAGAAAAAAATATGCATGTTTTTTCTGTCTGTTATATTACAGTAAAATCAGAAAAAAATGCATGTTTTTTATGTCTGTTATATTACAGTAAATCAGAAAAAAATCACGTTTTTCTGTCTGGTAATTACAGTAAAATCAGAAAAATGCATGTTTTTTTCTGTCTGTTATTTTACAGTAAAATCAGAAAAAAAAAAATTTTTTCTGCCTGTTATATTACAGTAAAATCAGAAAAAATATTTTTTTTCTGCCTGTTATATTACAGTAGAATCAGAAAAAATGTGCGTTTTTCTGTGTGTTATATTACAGTAAAATCAGAAAAATACACATTTTTTTCTCTGTTATATTACAGTAAAATCTGAAAAAAATGCCTGTTTTTTTTTTGTCTGTTATCTTACGGTAAAATCAGAAAAACATTTGTTTTCTGTCTGTTATATTAAAGTAATATCAGAAAAAACATGCATGTTTTTTCTTTCTGTTATATTACGGTAAAATCAGAAAAAAAATATGTTTTTTCTGTCTGTTATATTACAGTAAAATCAGAAAAAATGCATGTTTTTTCTGTCTGTTATATTACAGTCAAATCAGGAAAAAAATATGTTTTTTCTGTCTGTTATATTACAGTAAAATCTGAAAAAAATGCATGTTTTTTCTGTCTGTTATATTACAGTAAAATAAGAAAAAAATCATGTTTTTCTGTCTGTTAATTACAGTAAAATCAGAAAAAATGCATGCTTTTTGTCTGTTATAATCCAGTAAAATCAGAAAAATGCATGTTTTTTTCTGTCGTATTACAGTAAAATCAGAAAAAATGCAAGTTTTTCTGTGTGTTATATTACAGTAAAATCAGAAAAATACACGTTTTTTCTGTTTGTCATATTACAGTATAATCAGAAAAAATCGCCTGTTTTTTTTGTCTGTTATCTTACGGTAAAATCAGAAAAAAATTGTTTTCTGTCTGTTATATTAAAGTAATATCAGAAAAAACAACATGCATGTTTTTTCTGTCTGTTAATTACAGTAAAATCAGAAAAAATGCATGTTTTCTGTCTGTTATATTACAGTAAAATGAGAAAAAAATATGTTTTTTCTGTCTGTTATATTACAGTAAATTCAGAAAAATGCACGTTTTTCTGTGTGTTATATTACAGTAAAATAAAAAAAATACACGTTTTTTTCTCTGTTATATTACAGTAAAATCAGAAAAAAATGCATGTTTTTTCTGTCTGTTATATTAAAGTAAAATAAAATAAACACATGTTTTTTCTGTCTGTTATATTACAGTAAAATCAGAAAAAATGCATGTTTTTTCTTTCTGTTATATTACAGTAAAATCAGAAAAAAATATGTTTTTCTGTCTGTTATATTAAGGTAATATCAGAAAAAACAACATGCATGTTTTTTCTGTCTGTTATATTAAAGTAAAATAAAATAAACACATGTTTTTTCTGTCTGTAATATTACAGTAAAATCAGAAAAAATGCATGTTTTTTCTTTCTGTTTCTATTACAGTAAAATCAGAAAAAAATATGTTTTTCTGTCTGTTATATTACAGTAAAATCAGCAAAAAATATGTTTTTTCTGTCGGTTATATTACAGTAAAATCTAAAAAAAATGCATGTTTTTTCTGTCTGTTATGTTACAGTAAAATCAGAAAATAATCATGTTTTTCTGTCTGTTATATTACAGTAAAATCAGAAAAAAATCATGTTTTTCTGTCTGTTAATTACAGTAAAATCAGAAAAAATGCATGTTTTCTGTCTGTTATATTACAGTAAAATGAGAAAAAAATATGTTTTTTCTGTCTGTTATATTACAGTAAATTCAGAAAAATGCACGTTTTTCTGTGTGTTATATTACAGTAAAATAAAAAAAATACACGTTTTTTTCTGTTATATTACAATAAAATCAGAAAAAATGCATGTTTTTTCTGTCTGTTATCTTACGGTAAAATCTGAAAAAAATATATGTTTTCTGTCTGTTATATTAAGGTAATATCAGAAAAAACAACATGCATGTTTTTTCTGTCTGTTATATTAAAGTAAAATAAAATAAAAACATGTTTTTTCTGTCTGTTATATTACAGTAAAATCAGAAAAAATGCATGTTTTTTCTTTCTGTTATATTACAGTAAAATCTGAAAAAATTTGTTTTTTTCTGTCTCTTATATTACAGTAAAATCAGAAAAGCATTATGTTTTTTCTGTTTGTTATATTACAGTAAAATCAGAAAAAATACATGCAATTTTTTGTCTGCCATATTACAGTAAAAAAAACAAAGCATGCATGTTTTTTCTGTCTCTTATATTACAGTAAAATCAGAAAAAATGCACGTTTTTCTCTGTGTTATATTACAGTAAAATCAGAAGAAAAAAAAAAAATTCTCTGTTATATTACAGTAAAATCAGAAAAATACATGTTTTTTTTCTCTGTTATATTACAATAAACAAATAAAAAAATTCATGTTTTTTCTGTTATATTACAGTAAAATCTGAAAAATGCATGTTTTATCTGTCTGTTATACTACAGTAAAATCAGAAAATAATCATGTTTTTCTGTCTATTATATTACAGTAAAATCAGAAAAAAATCATGTTTTTATGTCTGTTAATTACAGTAAAATCAGAAAAAATGCATGTTTTCTGTCTGTTATATTACAGTAAAATCAGAAAAAAATATTTTTTTTCTGTCTGTTATATTACAGTAAATTCAGAAAAATGCACGTTTTTCTGTGTGTTATATTACAGTAAAATAAAAAATACACGTTTTTTTCTCTGTTATATTACAATAAAATCAGAAAAAAATCATGTTTTTTTCTGTCTGTTATATTACAGTAAAATCAGGAAAAATCACGTTTTTTCTGTCAGTTATATTACTGTAAAATCAGAAAAAATGCATGTTTTTTCTTTCTGTTATATTACAGTAAAATCAGAAATAAATGCATGTTTTTTCTGTCTGTTATATTACAGTAAAATCAGAAAAGCATTATGTTTTTTTCTGTTTGTTATATTACAGTAAAATCAGAAAAAATACATGCAATTTTTTGTCTGTTATATTACAGTAAAAAAAACAAAGCATGCATGTTTTTTTCTGTCTGTTATATTACCGTAAAATCAGAAAAAATGCATGTTTTTCTGTCTGTAATATTACAGTAAAATCAGAAAAAATGCCTGTTTTTTCTGTCTGTTATATTACAGTAAAATCAGAAAAGCATTATGTTTTTTTCTGTTTGTTATATTACAGTAAAATCAGAAAAAATACATGCAATTTTTTGTCTGTTATATTACAGTAAAAAAAAACAAAGCATGCATGTTTTTTCTGTCTGTTATATTACAGTAAAATCAGAAAAAATGCATGTTTTTTCTGTCTGTTATATTACAGTAAAATCAGAAAAAAACAGTTTTTTCTTTCTGTTATATTACAGTAAAATCAGAAAAAAAATGCATGTTTTCCGTCTGTTACATTACAGTAAAATCAGGAAATATCATGTTTTTTCTTTCAGTTATATTACAGTACAAACAGGGAAAAAAATCATGTTTTTTTCCATCTGTTATAGTACCGTAAAATCAGGAAAAATAATGTTTTTTCTGTCCGTTGTACTACAGTACAATCAGAAAAACATGCATGACCTGACCATTGACCGCCTTTCATATAGTTATCACTTCTACCCTAAAAATAAAGAATGCATTTTTAGCAAAACCTTCAAATGTATACTAAGAAGACTGCACATGAATATCAGGTTGCAGGAAACTACAAGTAAAATAGAATGGAACCATATTAATATTTTGCTACATTATTAAAGCCAATATCATTTCCCTGGTTTTATTTGTGGAGCTTCACATACATTTCCCATCAAGATCCAACCTTTTAGTTATTCTGCTTTAAATAGCAAGTCATTATTCATGTGCGTCACATAATGGAGCGTGCGGCTGCAGCGGCGACACTTGACTTGTTACCTCCTGTCCTCCACAGACATGCTCCTCCTCTCTGCTCTCCTCGGCTTCTTTGGAGGTTTCGCAGCGTGTCGGAGATGTTTCTGCGCCGACTTGTCTTCCTCATCTGCTTTCTTACCAGTCGTCAGCTGCGGCTTGGGGCGGCGGATCTTTGCAACTGGAGTGGCAGGTAAAGTCATTGCAACAATCCTGGAAAGGACGCCTGTTTGACTATCAATATATAAGAAGATCTAATACATTTAGATAAAATGTTATGTTTGACTTTTGGCTGTTTATTTCATGGAGGGGCAAAGTTGATTAACAAATGTATATGTTTTTTTAAATAACTCATTTTGACCCAGGAAAAGCTGCAATAACCTCCTTGCAAAGGACCTCAGTATAGGAAAATCTTCTTATTCACATAATAGGTGTCAAAGTCAAGGCCCGCGGGATATATTTGATTACCATGAATTGATTAACGTGGACCCCGACTTAAACAAGTTGAAAAACTTATTGGGGTGTTACCATTTAGTGGTCAATTGTACAGAATATGTACTGTACTGTGCAATCTACTAATAAAAGTATCAATCAATCAATCAAAATTAGTATTACAAGCGGCCCGCAGGCCACAGCCACCTGCTGCTGTTTTGAAACCATTTTGAAAACAAATGATAAATGTATGCATTATCCTGTTAGATCTCACATGATATATTGAGTTTTGGAACATTTTCTGTCATAAATGTTACTTCACTAAAGTACCAATTATTGTCTCACACACACACGAGGTGTGGTGAAATGTGTCCCCTGCATTTGACCCATCCCCTTGTTCACCCCCTGGGAGGTGAGGGGAGCAGTGAGCAGCAGCCGTGGCCGCGCCCGGGAATTATTTTTGGTGATTTAACCCCAAATTCCAACCCTTTATGCTGAGTGCCAAGCAGAGAGGTAACGGCTCCCGTTTTTATAGTCTTTGGTATGACTCGGCCGGGGTTAGAACTCACGACCTACCCCTCCCAGGGCGGACCCTCTAACCCAGGGGTAAGGAACCTATGGCTCGCGAGCCAGATGTGGCTCTTTTGATGACCGCATCTGGCTTTCGGATAAATCTGAGCTGACGCTGCTTATTACGATAAGTATTGAATAATTCCACTTGTAATTAAAAATAACGTTCAAAATATAAAACATTCTCATGCATTTTTATGTTCAAGAAGTTGCGTTAATGATAAGAAGTAAGTTATTTATTATTGGTTAGTGTGGGGCTTGCCCTCCTGGGGGTTCTTCAGACCACCAAGCACCGACATGAGGAGCCTGTTTCAGGGTTACAATATTGTTTTATTTTTCAGTAAGTCTCTCAGTTGCTTTCCAGCATTTGTCTTTTTCTCTTTCGTTCGCGCTCTGGCTCCAGCCCCGACCCCGTCTCTCCTCCTAGCTGCTGCTTATAAACAGAGTGACAGGTGATTAGATAACAAGGCCCAGCTGGGCCATCCACGCACCTGTCGCTGATTTCGAGGCCGGTCCTGGCAACACCCTGCTTTGCTGCAGGCCACGCCCCCTCCACATTTAGCATCAGAATAACAATGTTTTTAGAAAGAATAAGAGACATGAAATGTTGGTCTTACTTAAAAATGCACTCGTTTAGTTGTGTTCAGTGTTAAAAAAAATATCATATGGCTCTTACGGAACTACATTTTCAAATATTTGGCTTCTTGGCTCTCTCAGCCAAAAAGGTTCCCGACCCCTGCTCTAACCCATGGGTGTCAAACTCTGGCCCGCCGTGTAATTTCATTTGGCCCTTGAGGTAATATCAAATTAAGATTAGAGCTGGCCCGCCGGTATTATACAGCTGCATTCACCGCTGATACTCATACTTGCCAACCCTCACGATTTTCCAGGGAGACTCCCAAAGTTCAGTGCCCCTCTCAAAAATCTCCCGGGGCAACCATTCTTCCGAATTTCTCCCGATTTCCACCTGGACAACAATATTGGGGGCGTGCCTTGAAGGCACTGCCTTTAGCGTCCTCTACAGCCCGTCATCACATACTATGTTCCGCCATACAAACAACGTGCCGGCCCAGTCACATAAAACACGCGTCTTTAACACACACAAGTCCATAAGGGTCACACTGAGGGTGGCCGTATAAACAACTTTAACACTTTTACAAATATGCGCCACACTGTGAAGCCACACCAAACAAGAATGACAAACACATTTTAGTAGAAGCATTTAAGTCTCACCTTAAAACTCATTTGTATACTCTAGCCTTTAAATAGACTCCCTTTTTAGACCAGTTGATCTGCCGTTTCTTTTCTTTTTCTCCTATGTCCCACTCTCCCTTGTGGAGGGGGTCCGGTCCGATCCGGTGGCCATGTACTGCTTGCCTGTGTATCGGCTGGGGACATCTCTGCGCTGCTGATCCGCCTCCGCTTGGGATGGTTTCCTGCTGGCTCCGCTGTGAACGGGACTCTCGCTGCTGTGTTGGATCCGCTTTAGACTGGACTCTCGCGACTGTGTTGGATCCATTGTGGATTGAACTTTCACAGTATCATGTTAGACCCGCTCGACATCCATTGCTTTCCTCCTCTCCAAGGTTCTCATAGTCATCATTGTCACCGACGTCCCACTGGGTGTGAGTTTTCCTTGCCCTTATGTGGGCCTACAGAGGATGTGGTAGTGGTTTGTGCAGCCCTTTGAGACACTAGTGATTTAGGGCTATATAAGTAAACATTGATTGGTTGATTGACATTTCGGGAGAACATCCGCACTGTAGCACAACATAAAAACAAAACAGAAGAAATACCCAGAAACCCTGGCAGCACTAACTCTTCCGGGACGCTACAAAATACATCCCTGCTACATCCAAACTCCGCCCTCCCCAATTTTTATTTACATTTGATTTGATATGCCATTGATATTTTTTAATCATTATAATTATAATTTAAAACTGGATTTTGCATGTGACTATAAAGTTATATAAGCCTTGCTTGTTCAATATTCATTTCAAAACTTGTTTGGGTCCTATTAAAAGGTTCATTTGTTCAACCTTGGCCCGGGGCTTTGTTCAGTTTTACATTTTGGCCCACTCTGTATTTGAGTCTGACACCCCTGATCTAACCACTAGGTCACTGGGTAGGTTTTCTATATTTTTATTGTAATATTTTCAGAATGTGTACGTTCGATTTTTGGCCCAAGTAAGGCAAAGAAAACAATCCGAAGTTGTCTTTATTTTTTTTACTTTTAATACCCTAGATTTTCCTTCATGCGGGCCCCTGAGCTAAAACTACTTTGACCCCCAAATTAGGCGATAATGCATTTTTATTTCACTTTCATGAGAGGGTCCATATATGTGCTGATCGGTCGGCCAATTTTGTATGTGATCGCCATTGTTGATTAATGCATTTTATTGTCCATCACAAAGGCTAAAACTGTATTTATGTTTAGTCCTCTACTACAGTGGTGTGCAGTTAGGGCCAGCAAGGCCTACTCTGCTGGCCTATAACATAAATCATGATCATACATTAATTGTAATCTACTTTCCATAAAGTATTAATCATATTCTCTTCATGTCTTATTAGGTCCAGTGTTGCTGGTTTATACATTAGAGCTTTTTTTCTATTTAATCAGAATCCTGCTAGTTTGTAGGAATTCTGCTGGATAGACAGTTGATAGGCAGTTGCGATAGCCAATCAGATCACGAGTTGTTGACAGTAGCCCATTTAGGTAGCGTTACACTAAATGTGACTGTGACTGGATCTTCACTCGTCACTCCTAAGTGAGAATCCAATCACAAGTTGTAATTTGAGAAAAAAGCCGGAAGGGACACCGGAGCCACACCCGGCCAACGGAGAAATCATCGGTTCTCACTTTTTTTTTTTAACCCACAAAGAAAAAGTTCAAAAATGGTATTTATTTATTTATTTTTCCACATTTAATATGTTCTTTATAATTATTTTAATTTTGACAGTATCACATAAGGCAGTGGTTCTCAACCTTTTTTCAGTGATGTACCCCCTGTGAACATTTTTTTAATTCAAGTACCCCCTAATCAGAGCAAAGCATTTTTGCTTGAAAAAAAGAAATAAAGAAGTAAAATACAGCACTATTTCATCAGTTTTTGATTGATTAAATTGTATAACAGTGCAAAATATTGATCATTTGTAGTGTTTTTTCTTGAACTATTTGGAAAAAAAGATATCAAAATAACTAAAAACTTGTTGAAAAATAAACAAGTAATTCAGTTATTAAAAAAAATTTCTACACATAGAAGTAATCATCAACTTAAAGTGTCCTCTTTGGGGATTGTAATAGAGATCCATCTGGATTCTTTAACTTCATTCTAAACATTTCTTCACAAAAAATAAATTTTTAACATCAATATTTATGGAACATGTCCACAAAAAAATCTAGCTGTCAACACTGAATATTGCATTGTTGCATTTCTTTTCACACTTTATGAACTTACATTCATATTTTGTTGAAGTATTATTCAATAAGTATATTTATAAAGGATTTTTGAATTGTTGCTATTTTTTAGAATATTTTCCCAAAAAATCTCACATACCCCTTGGCATACCTTCAAGTACCCCCAGGGGTACGCGTACCCCCATTTGAGAAACACTGACATAAGGTATGTTTTGATTGATTGATACTTTTATTAGTAGATTGCACAGTACAGTACATATTCCGTACAATTGACCACTAAATGGTAACACCCCAATAAGTTTTTCAACTTGTTTAAGTCGGGGTCCACGTTAATCAATTCATGGTATATTTATATGCTGATGCGGGTTCATTGATTTTTAAATGTGCCGAAATATAGCCTGTTTCGTACACTGTTGAGGTGTTTCAATGCCCAGTAGTGCAGAAGTGTGTTCATATACAGCATGGGTGTCAAACTCTGGCCTGCCTTGTATTTTCATTTGTCCCTTGAGGCAATATCAAATTAACATTACAGCTGGGGTGTCGCTCTAACACCACATTCACCGCTCATACCCGTACTTGCCAACCCCCACCCCCTGATTTTCCAAGGAAGTGAAGTGAAGTGAATTATATTTATATAGCGCTTTTCTCAAGTGACTCAAAGCGCTTTACATAGTGACACCCAATATCTAAGTTACATTTAAAGCAGTGTGGGTGGCACTGGGAGCAGGTGGGTAAAGTATCTTGCCCAAGGACACAACGGCAGTGACTAGGATGGCGGAAGCGGGAATTGAACCTGCAACCCTCAAGTTGCTGGCACGGTCACTCTACCAACCAAGCTATGCCGCCCCGGCATAGCTTGGTTGGAGACTCCCAAATTTCAGTGCCCCTCCCGAAAATCACGAAGGGGCAACCATTCTCCCAAATTTCTCCAGATTCCCACCTGGACAACAATATTGGGGGCGTACTGCCTCAAGCGTCCTTTAAAACCTTTCGTCACGTCCGCTTTTCCTACGTAGAAACAGCATGCCGGCCTAGTCACATGATATATGTGGCTTTTACACACACACACACACACACACACACACACACACACACACACACACACACACACACACACACACACACACACACACACACACACACACACAAACTAATGCAATGCAAGCTTGGTCAACAGCCATACAGGTCACACTGAGGGTGGCCGTATAAACAACTTTAAGACTGTTACAAATATGCGCCACACTATGACCTAACACTAAACGAGAATGACAAAAATCTACCGAGGCAACCATTCTTCCGAATTTCTCCCGATTTCCACCCGGACAACAATATTGGGGGCGTGCCTTAAAGGCACTGCCTCAAGCGTCCTCTAAAACCTTTCGTCACGTCCGCTTTTCCTACGTAGAAACAGCGTGCCAGCCTAGTCACATGATATATGTGGCTTTTACACACACACACACACACACACACACACACACACACACACACACACACACACACAAACTAATGCAATGCAAGCTTGGTCAACAGCCATACAGGTCACACTGAGGGTGGCCGTATAAACAACTTTAAGACTGTTACAAATATGCGCCACACTATGACCTAACACTAAACGAGAATGACAAAAATCTCCCGAGGCAACCATTCTTCAGAATTTCTCCAGATTCCCATGTGGACAACAATATTGGGGGCGTGCCTTAAAGGCACTGCCTCAAGCGTCCTCTAAAACCTTTCGTCACGTCCGCTTTTCCTACGTAGAAACAGCGTGCTGGCCTAGTCACATGATATATGTGGCTTTTACACACACACACACACAAGCTAATGCAATGCAAGCTTGCTCAACAGCCATACAGGTCACACTGAGGGTGGCCATATAAACAACTTTAAGACTGTTACAAATATGCGCCACACTATGACCTAACACTAAACGAGAATGACAAAAATATCCCGGGGCAACCATTCTTCCGAATTTCTCCCGATTTCCACCCGGACAACAATATTGGGGGCGTGCCTTGAAGGCACTGCCTTTAGCGTCCTCTACAGCCTGTCATCACGTCCTATGTTCCGCCATACAAACAACGTGCCGGCCCAGTCACATAATACATGCGTCTTTAACACACATAAGCTAATGCAATGCAAGCTTGGTCAACAGCCATACAGGTCACACTGAGGGTGGCCGTATAAACAACTTTAAGACTGTTACAAATATGCGCCACACTATGACCTAACACAAACGAGAATGACAAGCAAATTTCGGGAGAACATCCGCACCGTAACACAACAATAATAATAATAATAATGGATTAGATTTATATCGCGCTTTTCTATTGTTAGATACTCAAAGCGCTCACAGAGAAGTGGGAAGCCATCATTCATTCACACCTGGTGGTGGTAAGCTACATCTGTAGCCACAGCTGCCCTGGGGTAGACTGACGGAAGCGTGGCTGCCAGTTTGCGCCTGCGGCCCCTCCGACCACCACCATTCATTCATTCATCATTCATTCAGCAGTGTGAGCGGCACCGGGGGCAAAGGGTGAAGTGTCCTGCCCAAGGACACAACGGCAGCGACTTTGATGTCCATAGGTGGGAAGCGAACCTGCAACCCTCAGGTTTCTGGCACGGCCGCTCTACCCCAAACACAACAGAACAAATACCCAGCACCCCTTGCAGCACTACCTCTTCCTGGACGCTACAATGTACAAATGTATTATTAGCCTGTGGGAAAAGTTTATTTTGATATTTACCTGAGAAGGCTGCACATAGAAAAGAGGCATTACATTTCTATTTAAATTTGATTTGATATGCCATTGCTATTTTTAAATGATTACTATTATTTGAAACTCTATTTTGCATGTCACTATTAAGTTATATAAGTCTTGCTTGTTCAATATTTAATGCAAAACTGGTTTGGGTCCCTATTAAAAGGTTAATTTGTTCAACCTCGGCCCGCGGCTTTGTTCAGTTTCAAATGTTGGCCCACTCTGTATTTGAGTTTGACACCCCTGCTGTATAGCATTTCTCCAGCCGTGGTCATGTGGTGACATCAATTATGGTATTTTGAGGGGTATTTATTAAAGTCGGACTAAGTAGGACATCACTGAAGGCCTAGGTGGGAGACACTATTACAGCAAATCAACTACAATTCTTATCAGTAGAGGACGAGGCTCAGTTTTGATTGACAGTGTCAGACAGGTACTGTAAAGTTCTTCCTACTTGCAGTGGTTTCCCCGCCGGAGTGGACCCCAGGACGGTCCTGCAGGTGCGTCTCCGCTGCACAGAGGGTTCCGTGAGGTGGGTCCACCCGGGCCCAGCTCTGAGGGTGGTCCTCCAGCCCAATCTCTCCTCCGCTAAGCGCACCTCAATCTGCATCAAACCGTTCCAGACCTTGGGCGGCGCCAACCTGTTCGTAGAAAGGGGCGGGACACTGGAGCTGCTGGTCACGGACGAGCAGAGGGCAGAAAATGTCAGGTGTTTTCCAGCAGAGGGACCACAGATGCCCGCCATCTACATCCAGATGAGCCCTCTGGGAGACGGACCATGGAGTCCACGTCGGATGGGTTTTAGATATGAGCTGACGGCCAACAGGAGAGCGACAACCAGCCTGGACCACACGAGTGAGTCATGCTTGTTCTTTATTTGAACTTTTTTACAGGTGGTGTTAAAGGGGCCAGAGGCACGAAACCACATGTGTTGAAGCAGGGGTCGGGAACCTTTTTGGCTGAGAGAGCCATGAAAGCCAAATATTTCAAAATGTATTTCCGTGAGAGCCATATCATATTTTTTAACACTGAATACAACTAAATGTGTGCATTTTTAAGTAAGACCAACATGTTTAGAGTATAATAAATCCCTTATTCGTTTTAATAACATTCTTATTCTGAAGTTAACCAATAATAAATCGAATACTTCTTACCATTAATGCGACTTCTTGAACAAGTCTGGTAGAAAACGGATGGATGGATAAAATGCATGAGAATGTTTTGTATTTTGATTAGGGATGCACCGAAATGAAAATTTGTGGCCGAAGCCGAATAAAATTCAAACGCTTGGCCGAAGGCCGAATACTGAATAATGAATGCAGTTTTTCACCATTTTTTTAATATTGCATAAATAGCCTAAAATAAATATTTAGATATGTTTTTCAAATAAAGTATTTTTTTATTGGATATCGACATTTTTTTAATATTCCAGTAGTCTTTGCTTTTCAAAAAAAAACACAGTTTTTCATTTATATTAGGCCTTCAAACAAAACATGCATTCCAAAAAAAAAATGAAGTGCATTAAAGTGGATAAACCCACAACAAATGAATTATTATCTTTTTGGCAAAAGTCTGCTTAGCCACAGTAGATATGCTAATAATGTAAACAGAAGGCTCAAGTAAATCTCAATAAGTGTGTGCTTGTAACCTCATACACTTATACAGGTAGCCTACACAACAGGCTAATAATGTAAACAGAGGCCCCACTAAATCTCAATAAGTGTGTGCATGTAACCTCATACACTTATACAGGTACACAACATATCCCAACGTCACTGCACGTTGGTTGATTGCGTCACCGCCTCAAAAAATTGCGTCACACGCCACTATTCGGCCTTGTTTTTAACTCATTCCACCGAAGGCCGAATGTGGCTTTTTTTGCCATATTTGGCCGAATATATTCGGTTACCGATTAATCGGTGCATCCCTAATTTTGAATGTTATTTTTAGCTCTGTGCTTACTAGCGGAATTATTCATACTTATGGTGTTAAGCCAGGGGTGCCCACCGCACACTGAAAAATCAGAGCAAGCGGGGGCCATTTTCATCATTTTTATTTTAAAAACCAATACAATATATGTATAAAAAATATACATTTGGGCCTCCACTCAGTTATGATCCCGGGAATCCCAAAGGGTTTTGGTCCAAAAAAACATTACAAATGTGTCATTATTCAGTATTTTATTTTGTATTATTATGCAAGTTTTAAATCTCTAGATCAACATTAGAAAAAACACTAAATATGCAATATTTTAACCAATAACTTTTTTAGGTGGGATGTTTGAGATTATATAATAATTGGAGCCTTAATTTTAGATTTTGATTCATTATTATTTTTTGAGCAATGACACTTAAAAACAGATCACACTAAAATAATTGGGGATCCAAAAGTGTCCTACTCATTAAAGTGTTAAAAAATAAATTATAATTTTTTTTTACTGTTTACTTTTAGCACAATAATCTTGAGATCGACTTCAGATATATCCGTCAATTTTAAGTTTTATTGTTGTTTATGTTTTGTTTGTTTGTTTTAGGCCCTTCTTTAAAAAAACAACAAAAAAACAGCTGTGTTTTTTAAATGGTATAACACAAAATATGCAACATTTTCCCCAAAAAATATCTCAAAGTGGAATATTGTGACGTAATCAAAGCCTTGTATAGGTCAATAATTCAAAAGGACATTGTTTTTGATTTATAGGGACGGCGTGGCGCAGTGGGAGAGTGGCCGTGCGCAACCCGAGGGTCACTGGTTCAAATCCCACCTAGAACCAACCTCGTCACGTCCGTTGTGTCCTGAGCAAGACACTTCACCCTTGCTCCTGATGGGTGCTGGTTGGCGCCTTGCATGGCAGCTCCCTCCATCAGTGTGTGAATGTGTGTGTGAATGGGTAAATGTGGAAGTAGTGTCAAAGTGCTTTGAGTACCTTGAAGGTAGAAAAGCGCTATACAAGTACAACCCATTTATTTATTATTATTTTTTAAAGAAAGAAACAGCCTGCATGGCAGCTTTGTGTTATTACAGTAAACATTGCAACAATTTCTTGTTACATTTCACCTGTTTGCTCTTTTATACCACTTTTTATGTTTTTTATTCTTTTTTAATTGTATTCTTAAAATGTGCCGTGGAGCCGTTAAAAAAATGACCCACAGGACGCACTTTGGACATCCCTGTGTTAAGCAATGTCAGCTCAGATTTATCTGAGAGCCAGATGCAGTCATCAAAAGAGCCACATCTGGCTCTTGAGCCATAGGTTCCCTACCCCTGTGTTAAAGGGTTATTCTGCTTACTGTGTGCATTGTTGGATATATATATATATATATATATATATATATATATATATATATATATATATATATATATATATATATATATGTAGGTAGGTGTGGGAAAAAATCACAAGACTTCTTCATCTCTACAGAACTGTTTCATGAGGGGTTCCCTCAATCATCAGGAGAGTTTTTTTCTCCTTTTCAAAACTCTCCTGATGATTGAGGGAACCCCTCATGAAACAGTTCTGTAGAGATGAAGAAGTCTTGTGATTTTTCCCACACCTATATATATATATATATATATATATATATATATATATATATATATATATATATATATATATATATATATATATATATATATATATATATATATATATATATATATATATATATATATATGTGTATATATATATATATATATATATATATATATATATATGTGTATATATATATATATATATGTGTATATATATGTATATATATATATATATGTGTATATATATATATATATATATATATGTGTGTATATATATATATATATATGTATATATCCATCCATCCATCCATCCATCATCTTCCGCTTATCCGAGGTCGGGTCGCGGGGGCAGCAGCCTAAGCAGGGAAGCCCAGACTTCCCTATCTCCAGCCACTTCGTCTAGCTCTTCCCGGGGGATCCCGAGGCGTTCCCAGGCCAGCCGGGAGACATAGTCTTTCCAACGTGTCCTGGGTCTTCCCCGTGGCCTCCTACCGGTTGGACGTGCCCTAAACACATCCCTAGGGAGGCGTTCGGGTGGCATCCTGACCAGATGCCCGAACCACCTCATCTGGCTCCTCTCCATGTGGAGGAGCAGCGGCTTTACGTTGAGCTCCTCCCGGATGGCAGAGCTTCTCACCCTATCTCTAAGGGAGAGACCCAAACTCATTTGGGCCGCTTGTACCCGTGATCTTATCCTTTCGCTCATGACCCAAAGCTCATGACCATAGGTGAGGATGGGAACGTAGATCGACCGGTAAATTGAGAGCTTTGCCTTCCGGCTCAGCTCCTTCTTCACCACAACGGATCGATACAACGTCCGCATTACTGAAGACGCCGCACCGATCCGCCTGTCGATCTCACGATCCACTCTTCCCCCACTCGTGAACAAGACTCCTAGGTACTTGAACTCCTCCACTTGGGGCAGGGTCTCCTCCCCAACCCGGAGATGGCACTCCACCCTTTTCCGGGCGAGAACCATGGACTCGGACTTGGAGGTGCTGATTCTCATTCCGGTCGCTTCACACTCGGCTGCGAACCGATCCAGTGAGAGCTGAAGATCCCGGCCAGATGAAGCCATCAGGACTACATCATCTGCAAAAAGCAGAGACCTAATCCCGTGGCCACCAAACCGGAACCCCTCAACGCCTTGACTGCGCCTAGAAATTCTGTCCATAAAAGTTATGAACAGAATCGGTGACAAAGGACAGCCTTGGCGGAGTCCAACCTTCACTGGAAACGTGTCCGACTTACTGCCAGCAATGCGGACCAAGTTCTGACACTGATCATACAGGGAGCGGACTGCCACAATAAGACATTCCGATACCCCATACTCTCTGAGCACTCCCCACAGGACTTCCCGAGGGACACGGTCGAATGCCTTCTCCAAGTCCACAAAGCACATGTAGACTGGTTGGGCAAACTCCCATGCACCCTCAAGAACCCTGCCGAGAGTATAGAGCTGGTCCACAGTTCCACGACCAGGACGAAAACCACACTGTTCCTCCTGAATCCGAGGTTCGACTATACGGCGAAGCCTCCTCTCCAGTACACCTGAATAAACCTTACCGGGAAGGCTGAGGAGTGTGATCCCACGATAGTTGGAACACACCCTCCGGTCCCCCTTCTTAAAGAGAGGGACCACCACCCCGGTCTGCCAATCCAGAGGTACCGCCCCCGATGTCCACGCGATGCTGCAGAGTCTTGTCAACCAAGACAGCCCCACAGCATCCAGAGCCTTAAGGAACTCCGGGCGGATCTCATCCACCCCCGGGGCCTTGCCGCCGAAGAGCTTTTTAACTACCTCAGCGACCTCAGCCCCAGAAATAGGAGAGTCCACCACAGATTCCCCAGGCACCGCTTCCTCAAAGAAAGACGTGTTGGTGGGATTGAGGAGGTCTTCGAAGTATTCCCTCCACCGATCCACAACATCCGCAGTCGAAGTCAGCAGAACACCATCCGCACCATACACGGTGTTGATAGTGCACTGCTTCCCCTTCCTGAGGCGCCGTATGGTGGTCCAGAATCGCTTCGAAGCCGTCCGGAAGTTGTTTTCCATGGCTTCCCCGAACTCTTCCCATGTCCGAGTTTTTGCCTCCGCGACCGCTAAAGCTGCACACCGCTTGGCCCGTCGGTACCCGTCCACTGCCTCCGGAGTCCTATGAGCCAAAAGAACCCGATAGGACTCCTTCTTCAGCTTGACGGCATCCCTCACCGCTGGTGTCCACCAACGGGTTCTGGGATTACCGCCACGACAGGCACCAACAACCTTGCGGCCACAGCTCCAATCAGCCGCCTCGACAATAGAGGTTCGCAACATGGTCCACTCGGACTCAATGTCCCGCACCTCCCTCGTGACATGTTCAAAGTTCTCCCGGAGGTGTGAATTGAAACTCTCTCTGACAGGAGACTCTGCCAGACGTTCCCAGCAGACCCTCACAATGCGTTTGGGCCTGCCAGGTCTGTCCGGCATCCTCCCCCACCATCGCAGCCAACTCACCACCAGGTGGTGATCTGTAGAAAGCTCCGCCCCTCTCTTCACCCGAGTGTCCAAAACATAAGGCCGCAAATCCGATGACACAACTACAAAGTCGATCATGGAACTGCGGCCTAGGGTGTCCTGGTGCCAAGTGCACATATGGACACCCTTATGTTTGAACATGGTGTTCGTTATCGACAAACTGTGACGAGCACAAAAGTCCAATAACAAAACACCACTCGGGTTTAGATCCGGGCGACCATTCTTCCCAATCACGCCTCTCCAGGTTTCACTGTCGTTGCCAACATGAGCGTTGAAGTCTCCCAGTAGGACAAGGGAATCACCCGGAGGAGCACTTTCCAGTACTCCCTCGAGTGTACCCAAAAAGGGTGGGTACTCTGAACTGCTGTTTGGTGCGTAAGCACAAACAACAGTCAGGACCCGTCCCCCCACCCGAAGGCGAAGGGAAGCTACCCTCTCGTCCACTGGGTTGAACTCAAACGTACAGGCTTTGAGCCGGGGGGCAACCAGAATTGCCACCCCAGCCCGTCGCCTCTCACTGCCGGCAACGCCAGAGTGGAAGAGGGTCCAGTCCCTCTCGAGAGAACTGGTTCCAGAGCCCTTGCTGTGCGTCGAGGTGAGTCCGACTATATCCAGCCGGAACTTCTCTACCTCGCGCACTAGCTCAGGCTCCTTCCCCCCCAGTGAGGTGACGTTCCACGTCCCAAGAGCTAGCTTCTGTAGCCGAGGATCGGACCGCCAAGTGCCCTGCCTTCGGCTGCCGCCCAGCTCACAATGCACCCGACCTCTATGGCCCCTGCTATGGGTGGTGAGCCCATTGGAGGGGTGACCCACGTTGCCTCTTCGGGCTGTGCCCGGCCGGGCCCCATGGGAACAGGCCCGGCCACCAGGCGCTCGCCATCGTGCCCCACCTCCGGGCCTGGCTCCAGAGCGGGGCCCCGGTGACCCACGTCCGGGCGAGGGAAATCTGGGTTCATTTCGTTGTAATTCCATAGAAGTCTTTGAGCTGGTCCGATGGCAGTGAAGTCTCATTGAATTGCTACAGTGAATTACAGAACTAAAGCTTCTATATATGTATATATATATATATATATATGTATGTATGTATGCAGTCTTGCAGTGACCAAATATGCCTGATTAACACTCCGTAACGAGTCAATAATATCAACTAAGCTCACCTTTGTGCATTCACGCACAGCATAAAAAGTTTGGTGGACAAAATGAGACAAAGAAGGAGTGGCATATAACACGTCTTTCTGTGGCAACGTCGGAGAAAGTTATACATGTCAACAAACTGTCGAGTCCCAGTCCACACAACGGTGAGTTCAAGGGCCGCTGAAATTAGTAGGACAAAACGGCACTCGCCAATCACTCTGTAGGACGTGTTTGTACTACAGAAACTACCGTATATTACAACAAAAATTATATTTTTCCCCCCATTTCCATACATTTTTGACAAAGTTCCATGGAGCCACCATAGCATTAAAGCTATGTTTTAGACCTTGGTTAATTTGTCCATCGTGACTAATGTTCATGGTGTGCCTTTTGATTTTTGGTTTACCTGTTTAGTCCTAATTTAAACCTTCTTATCTACACTTCGCCTACAGCGGCTCTGTATGCAGGTGTCACACCAAGAGCAACCATTACTGTACTGTGACAAGAGCAGCTGTTCCAGTCCAGATCCCAAACACCCAGATGTTGGTCAGCCTGGGTGTTTGGTCTGCTTTCCATCTTGGAACAAAGCACGAGCACAGGGACCCTCATCAAGGGCATCGGGCCAGAGGGGTCTGAATTGACCCCCCCGCAAATAGTTTGCAGATTCCACAAATGCTTGGTCATGGTTCCTTAGCACTGATCCACGTGTGAGGGCTCGACCTATAGTGGTGATGGTCTCACTCTAGACCAGGGGTCACCAACCTTGTTGAAAGCAAGAGCTACTTCTTGGGTACTGATTCATGCAAAGGGCTACCAGTTTGATACACACTTCAATAAATTGCCAAAAAATAGCCAATTTGCTCAATTTACCTTTAATAAATAAATCTATATCACGGTGGCAGAGGGGTTAGTGCGTCTGCCTCACAATACGAAGGTCCTGCAGTCCTGGGTTCAAATCCAGGCTCGGGATCTTTCTGTGTGGAGTTTGCATGTTCTCCCCGTGAATGCGTGGGTTCCCTCCGGGTACTCCGGCTTCCTCCCACCTCCAAAGACATGCACCTGGGGATAGGCCCCTCCCACCTCCAAAGACATGCACCTGGGGATAGGCCCCTCCCACTTCCAAAGACATGCACCTGGGGATAGGTTGATTGGCAACACTAAATGGTCCCTAGTGTGTGAATGTTGTCTGTCTAGCTGTGTTGGCCCTGTGATGAGGTGGCGACTTGTCCAGGGTGTACCCCGCCTTCCGCCCGATTGTAGCTGAGATAGGCGCCAGCGCCCCCCGCGACCCCAAAAGGGAAAAAGCGGTAGGAAATGGATGGATGGATATTAAAAAAAGGGTATTACTGTCTGTCATTCCGTCGTACATTTTTTTCCCTTTTACGGAAGGTTTTTTGTAGAGAATAAATGATGAAAAAAACACCTAACTGAACAGTTTAAAAGAGGAGAAAACAAGAAAAAAATGAAAATTCAATTTTGAAACATAGTTTATCTTCAATTTCGGCTCTTTTAAATTCACATTTCAATCGAAAAAAATGAAGAGAAAATCTAGCTAATTCGAATCTTTTTGAAAAAATTAAAAAAAGAATTTATGGAACATCATTAGTAATTTTTCCTGATTAAGATTAATTTTATAATTTGGATTACATGTTTTAAATAGGTTAAAATCACATCTGCACTTTGTTAGAATATATAACAAATTGGACCAAGCTATATTTCTAACAAAGACAAATCATTATTTTTTCTTTTAGATTTTCCAGAACAAAAATTTTAAAAGAAATAAAAAAAAAAGATTTAAATTTGATTGTACAGATTTTCTAGATGTGCCAGAATAATTTTTTTTGAATTTTAATCATATTAAGTTTGACGAAAAATTTAACAAATATTTTTCTTTGAAAAAACAGAAGCTAAAATGAAGAATTAAATTTAAATGTATTTATTATTCTTTACAATAAAAACAAAAAATGACTTGAACATTGATTTAAATTGTCAGGAAACAAGAGGAAGGAATTTAAAAGTGTTTAAAAATGATTTTAGGATTTTTAAAGTTGTATTTTTTCTCTAAAATTGTCTTTCTGAAAGTTATAAGAAGCAAAGTAAAAAAAAAAAAAAAGGAATTTATTTAAACAAGTGAAGACCAACTCTTTAAAATATTTTCTTGGATTTTCCAATTCTATTTGACTTTTGTCTCTCTTAGAATTAAAAATGTCCAGCAAAGCGAGATCAGCTTGCTAGTTGTCACGTTGTGTAAATGCTAAATAAAAAGAGAATACAATGATTTGCAAATCCTTTTCAACTTATATTCAATTGAATAGACTGCAAAGACAAGATATTTCATGTTCACACTGATAAACGTTGTTTTTTGCAAATATTAGCTCATTTGGAATTTGATGCCTGCAACTTGTTTTTAAAAAAGCTGGCACAAGTGGCAAAAAAGACTGAGAAAGTTGAGGAATGCTCATTTGGAACGTGCAAAATAATCATTAACTTTGGATTTAATGGCAGCAACACATTGCAAAAAAAGTTGTCACAGGGGCATTTTTACCACTGTGTTACATGGCCTTTCCTTTGAACAACACTCAGTAAATGTTTGGGGACTGAGGAGACACATTTTTGAAGTGGAATTCTTTCCCATTCTTGCTTGAATTCCAGCTTAAGTGGTGCTTCTGCTATTTTAGCCTTCAAAATGCACCACACATTTTCAATGGACTACAGGCAGGCCAGTCTAGTACCTGCACTCTTTTCCTACGAAGCCACGCTGTTGTAACACATGGCTTGGCATCGATTTACTGAAATAAGCAGGGGCGTCCATGATAACGTTGCTTGGATGGCAAAATACAATATATTGCCAAAAGTATTTGTCCACCTGCCTTGACTCACATATGAACATGAAGTGCCATCCCATTCCTGACCCATAGGGTTCAATATGATGTGGGTCCACCTTTTGCCGCTATTACAGCTTCAACTCTTCTGGGAAGGCTGTCCACAAGGTTGCAGAGTGTGTTTAGAGGAATTTCCCACCGTTCTTCCAAAAGCGCAGTGGTGAGGTCACACACTGATGTCTCCGTTCTTATTCATCCAAAAGGTGTTCCATCAGTTAAGGTCAGGACTCTGTGCAGGCCAGTCAAGTTCATCCACACCGGACTCTGTCATGCATGGGGCCAGGCCAAGTGATTAGGACACCTGATTCTGATCATTTGGATGGGTGGCCAAATAATTTCGGCAATATAGTGTAAGTTGCTCCAAAACCTGTATGTACCTTTCAGTATGAATGATGTGTAAGTTACCCTTGCCTCGTGCACTAATACACCCCCCATACCATCACACTTTCTGCTTTTTACACTTTGCACCTAGAACAATCCGGATGGTTCTTTTCGTCTTTGGTTCGGTGGACACGACGTCCACAGTTTCCAAACACAATTTGAAATGTGGACTCATCAGAGCACAGAACAACTCACTGCTCCCCTCAACACCCCGGGGGTGATCAAGGTTGATGGGTCAAATGCAGAGAATAATTTCTCCACACCTAGTGTGTGTGTGACAATCATTGGTACTTTAACTTGAACTTTTCCGCTTAGCATCAGTCCATTATAGATGAGCTCGGGCCCAGCCAAGCCGGCGGCGTGTCCGGGTGTTGTTGATAAATGGCTTTCGCTTCGCATAGTAGAGTTTTAAAAGATGTAGCCACCAACTGTAGTTACTGACAGTGGTTTTCCTGAAACTTTTTTTTTTTTGTGCAAATAATAAATAACTTAGAATTTCATGGCTGCAACATGTGCCAAAGTAGTTGGGAAAGGGCATGTTCACCACTGTGTTACATCACCTTTTCTTTTAACAACACTCAATAAACGTTTGGGAACTGAGGAAACTAATTGTTGAAGCTTTGAAAGTGGAATTCTTTACCATTCTTGCTTGATGTACAGCTTAAGTTGTTCAACTTGTTATCATATTTTACGCTTCATAATGTGCACAGATGCTGGCTTTTGAACTTTGCGCCTATAACAATCTGGGTGGTTATTTTCATCTTTGTTCCGGAGGACACCACGTCCACAGTTTCCAAAAACAATTTGAAATGTGGACTCGTCAGACCACTGAACACTTTTCCACTTTGCATCAGTCCATCTCAGATGAGCTCGGGCCCAGCCAAGCCGGCGGCGTTTCTGGGTGTTGTTGATCAATGGCTTTCGCATTGCATAGTAGAGCATAACTTGCACTTACAAATGCAGCGACAAACTGTAGTTACTGACAGTGGTTTTCTGAGGTGTTCCTGAGCCCATGTGGTGATATCCTTTACACACTGATGTCGCTTTTTGATGCAGTACCGCACGAGGGCTCAAAGGTCACGGGCATTCAATGTTTCGTGGAGTGATTTCTCCAGATTCTCTGAACCTTTTGATGATATTATTGACCGTAGATGGTGAAATCCCTACATTCCTTGCAATAGCTGGTTGAGAATTGTTGTTCTTAAACTGATTGTTGACAAAGTGGTGACCCTCGCCCCGTCCTTGTTTGGGAATGACCGAGCATTTCATGGAAGCTGCTTTTATACCCAATCATGGCACCCACCTGTTCCCAATTAACCTGTGCACCTGTGGCATGTTCCAAATAAGCGTTTGATGAGCATTCTTCAGTCATCAGTCCATCTTAGATGAGCTCGGGCCCAGCCAAGCCGGCGGCGTTTCTGGGTGTTGTTGATAAATGGCTTTCGCTTCGCATAGTAGAGTTTTAAAAGATATAGCGACCAACTGTAGTTACTGACAGTGGTTTTCTGATGTGTTCTTCAGCCCATGTGGTGATATCCTTTACACACCGATGTCGCTTTTTGATGCAGTACCGCCTGAGGGATTCAATGTTACGTGGAGTGATTTCTCCAGATTCTCTGAACCTTTTGATGATATTACAGAGCGTCGATGGTGAAATCCCTAAATTCCTTGCAACAGCTGGTTGAGAAATGTTGTTTCTCAGGCATTTGTTGACAAAGTGGTGACCCTCGCCCCGTCCTTGTTTGTGAATGACCGAGCATTTCACGGAAGCTGCTTTTATACCCAATCATGGCACCCACCTGTTCCCGATTAGCCCGTGCACCTGCGGCATGTTCCAAATAAGTGTTTGATGAGCATTCCTCAACTTTCTCTGTCTTTTTTGCCACTTGTGCCAACTTTTTTGAAACATGTCGCAGGCATCAAATTGCAAATGAGCTCATATTTGCAAAAATTGGCAAGGTTTTCCAGTTGGGACGTTAAATATCTCGTCTTTGTAGTCTATTCAATTGAATATAAGTTGAAAAGGATCAGCAAGTCATTGTATTCTGTTTTTGTTTAGCATTTACACAACTTTTTGTATTTTGGTTTCTGATTGCTTCCTGTCATATTTCGCCTCTGCAGCTGCGTGTCGGCCATGCAACCATACAGAGCTGCTGATGGCCGCCTGCAACAGCGACTTTGGTGAGTACGGGAAGGTGTTCAAAATATGAAAAATGCCAAAACAAAAAAAGACTAAAAAACACCAACGCCTGTTTGCTGGTTGGCAGTGGTCCGAGGCAACATAGACAAGGTGCTGCACGACCTGGCTGGTCACCTGTCGTTGGTGGAAGTGTCGGCGGCGAGGGTTCACTGGCAGCGTAGCGCCGTGTTCCGCCGTCATTCTGACGCTCCCGGGTCGTTGAACCCGTGGCGCGGCGTCATCCGGGCACACCTGCAGTGTGGCATCAGGCCCGGGGACGGAGAGTTTCTTTTCACGGGGTCAGAACACTTCGGGGAAGCCTGGCTGGGGTGCGCCCCACGTTATAAAGACTTTTTGTCCATTTACCAGACCGCTAAGGCGTCACGGCAGAATCTCTGTGACTTTCCTTCGGACTGAGGTTCTGTTTGGTTCTGCGGGACGTCAGGCTGAGAGTCGGTCTTTGTCTCCCCCATCATTGGCCTCTTCCAGGGGAGAGGAGCAGGCTCTTTGTGGCCCCGCTCTTGTTCACTTGGCTGGCTCCTAGGGGACAATTGACCTCTGAACTGAAGTGGGGGAGGGAAGTTAGACTTTTGCCACTCCGGCCTTTTGCCAAGTTTGTTATTGAGCAGAAAAAAACATTTTCCAGAGAGTGTCAGGAAACAATTAGATTTTAGTGAAAAAAACATCCATCCAGCCATCCATTTTCTTCCGCTTGTCCCTTTTGGTGTGAATAAAACGTGAATTTTATAAATATGACCTATGTGTTATTATATTTTCTTGCCTGGACTGTGTGACAAGAGGTGGTACTTTCGTGACCTCTGTGATGTATTTTTTGTGGACTTCTGGATCTGCCTCCCGGGAGCCTTTTGGCCATGGAGACCAGCTGCCACACCGAAGTTGGTTTGGAAAGACTGGAGGAGATGCGGATGAGGGGACAGGGCTGCGGAGCTAGCACTGAGCACTGGGACGGAGAGGCTTCGAGGTGTCTTGGCTGGGTGAGCAGGCGTCGGACACCTCAGTCACCTTGGACGTATCCTTGCTCATCCATTGGGTGGAGTCGGCTGTTTCGGTTGCTTTGTTGGGTCTGCTTCTGTCTCTGGCCATGCTCCCTCCTCCCCAGCGGACGATGGCGTGGAACACCGCAGAGGCCACCACAGTGGATATGTTTCTTTTACTTTTTATTCATAGCTGTATGTAGAAGTGTCTGCTTGTATCCGCTGTTCACTTGGCTGGCTCCTAGGGGACAATTGACCTCTGAACTGAAGTGGGGGAGGGGGGTTAGACTTTTGCCAGTCCGGCCTTTCGCCAAGTTTGTTATTGAGTAGAAAAAAACATTTTCCAGAGAGTGTCAAGAAACAATTAGATCCATCCATCCATCCATTTTCTTCCGCTTGTCCCTTTTGGGGTGAATAAAACGTGAATTTTCTAAATATGACCTATGTGTTATTATATTTTCTTGCCTGGACTGTGTGACAAGAGGTGGCACTTTCGTGACCTCTGTGATGTATTTTTTGTGGACTTCTGGACCTGCCTCCCGGGAGCCTTTTGGCCATGGAGACCAGCTGCCACACCGAAGTCGGTATGGAGGGACTGGAGGAGATGCGGATGAGGGGACAGGACTGCGGAGCTAGCACTGAGCACTGGGACGGAGAGGCTTCGAGGTGTCTTGGCTGGGTGAGCAGGTGTCGGACACCTCAGTCACCTTGGACGTATCCTCGCTCATCCATTGGGTGGAGTCGGCTGTCTCGGTTGCTTTGTTGGGTCTGCTCCTGTCTCTGGCCATGCTCCCTCCTCCCCAGCGGACGATGGCGTGGAACACCGCAGAGGCCACCACAGTGGATATGTTTCTTTTACTTTTTATTCATAGCTGTATGTAGAAGTGTGTTTGTATCTGCTGTTCACTTGGCTGGCTCCTAGGGGACAATTGACCTCTGAACTGAAGTGGGGGAGGGGGGTTAGACTTTTGCCAAGTTTGTTATTGAGCAGAAAAAAACATTTTCCTGAGAGTGTCAAGAAACAATTAGATTTTAGTGAAAAAACATCCATCCAGCCATCCATTTTCTTCCGCTTGTCCCTTTCAGGGTGAATAAAACGTGAATTTTATAAATATGACCTATTTGTTATTATATTTTCTTGCCTTTTGGTCCGGGACCCTTTGGGACTGTGTGACTGTGTCGGACACCTCAGTCACCTTGGACGTATCCTCGCTCATCCATGCGGACTGGACGCTGGCCGAGAGTGGAGTCGGCTGTCTTGGTTGCTTTGTTGGGTCTGCTCCTGTCTCTGGCCATGCTCCCTCCACCCCAGCGGACGATGGCGTGGAACACCGCAGAGGCCACCACAGTGGATATGTTTCTTTTACTTTTTATTCATAGCTGTATGTAGAAGTGTCTGCTTGTATCTGCTGCTTTAATGTCTTTAATGTCCTCTGTGTTCTTTGATGTTTGATGTTTCCCTCTTACACACATGGAAGAGGGATGTGTTCTATGGATATGAGTTGTTGTTGTTTTTTCCCCTCGGCCTCAGTCTGCACCCTCTCTCCAGGGTCCAGGCTAAGACCGATTTTTTATTGAATGGGATTGTGCTGAAAATTGTAATTTTCCTGAAGGAACTCTCCTGACCGAATAAATAAAGTACTATCTAATCTAATCTATAAGTGGCGGCTTATAGTTGTTGATCTTTTTTGTATGTGTTGTATGGACTACCTCTATTGTATGTATAGTATTTTGTAATGTATACAATTATCACTGTCTAATAAAAAAAAAAAACATCTAGTAATCCCTCCTGAGTTGACGGCACACGCGCAAGGGGGCAGTATAGCTGTATGATTTATTGTATATTAGGGGTGTAACTGTACGTGTATTTGTATTGAACCGTTTCGGTACGGGGGTGTACCGAATGAGTTTTGAAGCAGAAATCTTCACAAGCTGCTCTGCTTTCTGCCTCTCTGGCTCTGTCTCAGCAGCAAGCATTGTCCCGCCCACACAACCATCTGATTGGTTACATATAAAGCCAATCAGCAGTGCGTATTCAGAGCGATGTAACAGCCAATCAGCAGTGCGTATTCAGACTTCAGAACGATGTAGTCAATGCTTCGGCATCGAGCAGAGATATTCGTTTAGCAGGGGAGCAGCGCACTCTACCAAAATAATACTAAACAATTCCCAGTCACAACTATTACAAACATCACTATGAGCCCGTTGACCTTCTAGAAACTTAAACTGCAGCTCAGCTAGCTCACAGTATAGGCTTGAGGTGAGGGCTAATTAGCTTTTAGCGTAACATTAGCTCATTTTTCTGTGTGGTGTGCGTGTGCGTGTGTGTGTGTGTGTGTGTGTGTGTGTGTGTGTGTGTGCGTGTGTGTGTGTGTGTGCATGTGTGACTAGTCTCTCCTATTGCAATTGTACTATTTTTTCAGCTATAGTTACATGAATCATTAGTAATGTAGCAGCCTAGTTTTGAATAGCAGGGTCCCTGCTATCACATGTTGATAAAAATACAACATTTACATAATAAAAGTCAACTACAGGCTTCCCGCATGTTCTCCCCGTGAATGTGTGGGTTCCCTCCGGGTACTCCGGCTTCCTCCCACTTCCAAAGACATGCACCTGAGGATAGGCCCCTCCCACCTCCAAAGACATGCACCTGGGGATAGGCCCCTCCCACCTCCAAAGACATGCACCTGGGGATAGGCCCCTCCCACCTCCAAAGACATGCACCTGGGGATAGGCCCCTCCCACCTCCAAAGACATGCACCTGGGGATAGGCCCCTCCCACCTCCAAAGACATGCACCTGGGGATAGGTTGATTGGCAACACTAAATGGTCCCTAGTGTGTGAATGTTGTCTGTCTATCTGTGTTGGCCCTGCGATGAGGTGGCGACTTGTCCAGGGTGTACCCTGCCTTCCGCCCGATTGTAGCTGAGATAGGCGCCAGCGCCCCCCGCGACCCCGAAAGGGAATAAGCGGTAGAAAATGGATGGATGGATGGAGTTGACATTAAACAGTTTCAATGGAAACTGTTTCATGTTGCACTTTTTATATGTAGAAGAAAGTTTTTTTCATTTTATTTAATCGAAGCAACAACTTGAGACAGTTTAATGTGGATTAACGTGGGCAGAATTATTATAATGTTCACAATGTTAAAAGGATAAAGCCATTGTTTACAAATTTGGTAAATAAATAACCCAAAAAGTTATATTTTGTTGTTTTCTTACTGTACCGAAAATGAACCGAACCGTGACCTCTAAACCGAGGTACGTACCGAACCGAAATTTTTGTGTACCGTTACACCCCTAATATATATACAAACCCCGTTTCCATATGAGTTGGGAAATTGTGTTAGATGTAAATATAAACAGAATACAATGATTTGCAAATCCTTTTCAAGCCATATTCAGTTGAATATGCTACAAAGACAACATATTTGATGTTCAAACTCATAAACATTATTTTATTTTTTTTTCTAATCATTAACTTTAGAATTTGATGCCAGCAATACATGACGAAGAAGTTAGGAAAGGTGGCAACAAATACTGATAAAGTTGAGAAATGCTCATCAAACACTTATATGGAACATTCCTCAGGTGTGCAGGCTAATTGGGAACAGGTGGGTGCCATGATTGGGTAAAAAAACAGCTTCCTAAAAAATGCTCAGTCTTTCACAAGAAAGGATGGGGCGAGGTACACCCCTTTGTCCACAACTGCGTGAGCAAATAGTCAAACAGTTTAAGAACAACCTTTCTCAAAGTGACATTGCAAGAAATTTAGGGATTTCAACATCTACGCTCCATAATATCATCAAAAGGTTCAGAGAATCTGGAGAAATCACTCCACGTAAGCAGCATGGCCGGAAACCAACATTGAATGAGCGTGACCTTCGACCCCTCACACGGCACTGTATCAAAAACCGACATCAATCACTAAAGGATATCACCACATGGGCTCAGGAACACTTCAGAAAACCACTGTCACTAAATACAGTTGGTCGCTACATCTGTAAGTGCAAGTTAAAGCTCTACTACGCAAAGCGAAAGCCATTTATCAACAACATCCAGAAACGAGATGGGCCCGAGCTCATCTAAGATGGACTGATACAAAGTGGAAAAGTGTTCTGTGGTCTGACGAGTCCACATTTCAATATTCGACATCGTGTCATCCGGACCAAAGGGGAAGCGAACCATCCGGACTGTTATCGACGCAAAGTGTAAAAGCCAGCATGTGTGATGGTATGGGGGTGTATTAGTGCCCAAGACATGGGTAACTTACACATGTATGATGGTATGGGGGTGTATTAGTGCCCAAGGCATGGGTAACTTACACATGTGTGAAGGTATGGGGGTGTATTAGTGCCCAAGGCATGGGTAACTTACACATGTGTGATGGTATGGGGGTGTATTAGTGAACAAGGCATGGGTAACTTACACATGTGTGATGGTATGGGGGTGTATTAGTGCCCAAGACATGGGTAACTTACACATGTATGATGGTATGGGGGTGTATTAGTGCCCAAGGCATGGGTAACTTACACATGTGTGAAGGTATGGGGGTGTATTAGTGCCCAAGGCATGGGTAACTTACACATGTGTGATGGTATGGGGGTGTATTAGTGCCCAAGGCATGGGTAACTTACACATGTGTGATGGTATGGGGGTGTATTAGTGCCCAAGGCATGGGTAACTTACACATGTGTGATGGTATGGGGGTGTATTAGTGCCCAAGACATGGGTAACTTACACATGTGTGATGGTATGGGGGTGTATTAGTGCCCAAGACATGGGTAACTTACACATGTGTGATGGTATGGGGGTGTATTAGTGCCCAAGACATGGGTAACTTACACATGTGTGATGGTATGGGGGTGTATTAGTGCCCAAGGCATGGGTAACTTACACATGTGTGATGGTATGGGGGTGTATTAGTGAACAAGACATGGGTAACTTACACATGTGTGATGGTATGGGGGTGTATTAGTGCCCAAGACATGGGTAACTTACACATGTGTGATGGTATGGGGGTGTATTAGTGAACAAGACATGGGTAACTTACACATGTGTGATGGTATGGGGGTGTATTAGTGAACAAGACATGGGTAACTTACACATGTGTGATGGTATGGGGGTGTATTAGTGCCCAAGACATGGGTAACTTACACATGTGTGATGGTATGGGGGTGTATTAGTGCCCAAGACATGGGTAACTTACACATGTGTGATGGTATGGGGGTGTATTAGTGCCCAAGGCATGGGTAACTTACACATGTGTGATGGTATGGGGGTGTATTAGTGAACAAGACATGGGTAACTTACACATGTGTGATGGTATGGGGGTGTATTAGTGCCCAAGACATGGGTAACTTACACATGTGTGATGGTATGGGGGTGTATTAGTGAACAAGACATGGGTAACTTACACATGTGTGATGGTATGGGGGTGTATTAGTGAACAAGACATGGGTAACTTACACATGTGTGATGGTATGGGGGTGTATTAGTGAACAAGACATGGGTAACTTACACATCTGTGATGGTATGGGGGTGTATTAGTGCCCAAGACATGGGTAACTTACACATGTGTGATGGTATGGGGGTGTATTAGTGAACAAGACATGGGTAACTTACACATCTGTGATGGTATGGGGGTGTATTAGTGCCCAAGACATGGGTAACTTACACATGTGTGATGGTATGGGGGTGTATTAGTGAACAAGACATGGGTAACTTACACATCTGTGATGGTATGGGGGTGTATTAGTGCCCAAGACATGGGTAACTTACACATGTGTGATGGTATGGGGGTGTATTAGTGCCCAAGACATGGGTAACTTACACATGTGTGATGGTATGGGGGTGTATTAGTGAACAAGACATGGGTAACTTACACATGTGTGATGGTATGGGGGTGTATTAGTGCCCAAGACATGGGTAACTTACACATGTGTGATGGTATGGGGGTGTATTAGTGAACAAGACATGGGTAACTTACACATGTGTGATGGTATGGGGGTGTATTAGTGAACAAGACATGGGTAACTTACACATGTGTGATGGTATGGGGGTGTATTAGTGCCCAAGACATGGGTAACTTACACATGTGTGATGGTATGGGGGTGTATTAGTGCCCAAGACATGGGTAACTTACACATGTGTGATGGTATGGGGGTGTATTAGTGAACAAGACATGGGTAACTTACACATGTGTGATGGTATGGGGGTGTATTAGTGCCCAAGGCATGGGTAACTTACACATCTGTGAAGGCACCATTAATGCTGAAAGGTACATACAGCTTTTGGAACAACATATGCTGCCATCTAACCGCCGTCTTTTTCAGCAAGACAATGCCAAGCTATGTGTTACAACAGCGTGGCTTCGTAGCAAGAGAGTGCGGGTACTAGACTGGCCTGCCTGTAGTCCAGACCTGTCCCCCATTGAAAATGTGTGGTGTATTATGAAGCCACGGGGATTTTATGGTTTGGATTTGATGACCCTTCAAAGAACCACTGGGCTGATGTTGTCTCAAGATGGCTGCTTAAAAGCAGGAAGCACTAACGTGCCCACACAGTGCAGAGAAGGTAGGTACACTAGACTAAAGTATTGGGACACTTAGGACTAACACTAGGCAAAAGTATTGGGACACTTAGGACTAACACTGGACAAAAGTATTGGGACACTTATGACTTACACTGGGCAAAAGTATTGGGACACTTATGACTATCACTAGGCAAAAGTATTGGGACACGTATGACTTACACTAGGCAAAAGTATTGGGACACTTAGGACTAACATTAGACAATGACAATGTGAAATGGATTTAAATCTTTTTTGTCCTCAAAATTCTACACACAATACCTTATAATAATAGTAGCTACTATCCATCCATCTTCTAACTCTTATCCGAGTTTGGGTGGCGGGGGCAGCAGCCAAAGGCGGAGCCGACCAACGCTGCTTGCAGCTTTATTATCAACTTGAAGTTGATATAGAGATTTATTGTAAATGTTAAATAAAAAAATAATAATAATAATAATTTGACTTATTTTTTAAATTGTAATGACTGAGACCCTTTATGGTCCCCAGGACCCTTAAAGGTAAAATTAAAAAAATAAAAAATCCATACATTTTGTTCTGGTTTGAAAATGACAAAATATCATTTTTCCAAGTGCGGCCCTCAGTGGAAAAAGTTTGGACACCCGTGCTGCAGAGGTCGTTCTGATCGATACGGCACAACAATAAAGTCTCCCATCGACTTTTATTTTTTTGTAGTTTTGGGGTTCACGTCGCTATTGTCCCAGAAGAGTCCGATCCCTGGCTTCCCTTGGCGCTCTCATGTCAGAGTTCCAAACCAAATCCAACCTCTCCACGGGCTCCCGAGACCTCCCCATTCTCATCTCTGGGAATCCCAGCCGGCTTTCAAGGGGATAGAAGCCCAGGAGGCCTCCCCTCCAAGCATGTAGCCCGACTCGCCGGCAGGGGGGGGGTAATTGGTTTATCCCGCCGCCTGGTCCGCTTTCCCATGTGGTCCACTGCTGTGCGGAGGCCCGGGGGTACAATATGAGAACAGCATGAGACCCTCCAGTGGGGCGTGTCCTTTCAGTGATCCTGATACACAAAGATGGAGCAAATGTGCTGTCTTGGCTTTGGAAAAAAGGTATTTTCAACTGCAGGCTGCTTTGGGGCTGCAAGCCAGAAGTAATCGAGTTCTAGTCCAACTTCAAAACCTATTGAAGGAGAGAGTTTTTTTTTTTTTAAATTTAAATACGATTCCTATCAATCATGCACAATCCCAACCATCTGCCGGAGAACTTGATTAATGTTCTCAGGGTCTTTCAAGTGCAGCCGAATAGAACCGAGCTGGATTAAGTAGTTTATGAGCTGTTTATCCAGGAAAATGCACAAAAATAAGTACAACACCCAAAACCAGTGAAGTTGTCACGTTGTGTAAATGGTAAATAAAAACAGAATACAATGATTCGCAAATCCTTTTCATCCATCCATCTTCTTCCGCTTATCCGAGGTCGGGTCGCGGGGGCAACAGCCTAAGCAGGGAAGCCCAGACTTCCCTCTCCCCAGCCACTTCGTCCAGCTCTTCCCGAGGGATCCCGAGGCGTTCCCAGGCCAGCCGGGAGACATAGTCTTCCCAACGTGTCCTGGGTCTTCCCCGTGGCCTCCTACCGGTTGGACGTGCCCTAAACACCTCTAGGGAGGCGTTCGGGTGGCATCCTGACCAGATGCCCGAACCACATCATCTGGCTCCTCTCCATGTGGAGGAGCAGCGGCTTTACTTTGAGTTCCTCCCGGATGGCAGAGCTTCTCACCCTATCTCTAAGGGAGAGACCTGGAAACTCATTTGGGCCGCTTGTACCCGTGATCTTATCCTTTCGGTCATGACCCAAAGCTCATGACCATAGGTGAGGATGGGAACGTAGATCGACCGGTAAATTGAGAGCTTTGCCTTCCGGCTCAGCTCCTTCTTCACCACAACGGATCGGTACAACGTCCGCATTACTGAAGACGCCGCACCGATCCGCCTGTCGATCTCACCATCCACTCTTGAACAAGACTCCTAGGTACTTGAACTCCTCCACTTGGGGCAGGGTCTCCTCCCCAACCCGGAGATGCACTCCACCCTTTTCCGGGCGAGAACCATGGACTCGGACTTGGAGGTGCTGATTCTCATTCCGGTCGCTTCACACTCGGCTGCGAACCGATCCAGTGAGAGCTGAAGATCTCGGTCAGATGAAGCCATCAGGACCACATCATCTGCAAAAAGCAGAGACCTAATCCTGGGCCACCAAACCAGAACCCCTCAACGCCTTGACTGCGCCTAGAAATTCTGTCCATAAAAGTTATGAACAGAATGGGTGACAAAGGACAGCCTTGGCGGAGTCCAACCCTCACTGGAAACGTGTCCGACTTACTGCCGGCAATGCGGACCAAGCTCTGGCACTGATCATACAGGGAGTGGACTATGTTCTGACACTGATCATACAGGGAGTGGACTATGTTCTGACACTGATCATACAGGGAGCGGACTATGTTCTGACACTGATCATACAGGGAGTGGACTATGTTCTGACACTGATCATACAGGGAGTGGACTATGTTCTGACACTGATCATACAGGGAGTGGACTATGTTCTGACACTGATCATACAGGGAGTGGACTATGTTCTGACACTGATCATAAGTGAAGTGAAGTGAATTATATTTATATAGCGCTTTTCTCAAGTGACTCAAAGCGCTTTACATAGTGAAACCCAATATCTAAGTTACATTTAAACCAGTGTGGGTGGCACTGGGAGCAGGTGGGTAAAGTGTCTTGCCCAAGGACACAACGGCAGTGACTAGGATGGCACAAGCGGGAATCGAACCTGCAACCCTCAAGTTGCTGACACGGCCATTCTACCAACTGAGCTATGCCGCCCCAGGGAGCGGACTATGTTCTGACACTGATCATACAGGGAGTGGACTATGTTCTGACACTGATCATACAGGGAGTGGACTATGTTCTGACACTGATCATACAGGGAGCGGACTATGTTCTGACACTGATCATACAGGGAGTGGACTATGTTCTGACACTGATCATACAGGGAGTGGACTATGTTCTGACACTGATCATACAGGGAGTGGACTATGTTCTGACACTGATCATACAGGGAGCGGACCGCCACAATCAGACAGTCCAATACCCCATACTCTCTGAGCACTCCCCACAGGACTTCCCGAGGGACACGGTCCAATGCCTTCTCCAAGTCCACAAAGCACATGTAGACTGGTTGGGCAAACTCCCATGCACCCTCAAGAACCCTGCCCAGAGTATAGAGCTGGTCCACAGTTCCACGACCAGGACGAAAACCACACTGATCCTCCTGGATCCGAGGTTGGACTATCCGGCGTAGTCTCCTCTCCAGTACACCTGAATAAACCTTACCGGGAAGGCTGAGGAGTGTGATCCCACCATAGTTGGAACACACCCTCCGCTCCCCCTTCTGAAAGAGAGGGACCACCACCCCGGTCTGCCAATCCAGAGGTACCGCCCCCGATGTCCACGCGATGCTGCAGAGTCTTGTCAACCAAGACAGCCCCACAGCATCCAGAGCCTTAAGGAACTCCGGGCAGATCTCGTCCACCCCTGGGGCTTTGCCACCGAGGAGCTTTTTAACTACCTCAGCAACCTCAGCCCCAGACATAGGAGAGTCCACTACAGAATCCCCAGGCACCGCTTCCTCAAAGGAAGACGTGTTGGTGGGATTATTTTACTTTTTATTATTGGGGACGGCATGGCGCAGTGGTAGAGTGGCTGTGTGCAACCCAACGGTCCATGGTTCAATTCCCACCTAGTACCAACTTCATCACGTCCGTTGTGTCCTTGAGCAAGACACTTCACCCTTGCTCCTGATGGGTGCTGGTTTAGATTAGATTAGATAGATAGTACTTTATTCATTCCGTCAGGAGAGTTCCTTCAGGAAAATTACAATTTTCAGCACAATCCCATTCAAGATCAGACAAACATTACAGGGAGACAGAACAGGATCGCTGACGGGTCTGCCGGCTTCCAGCGCCCCTTACAAAAAAAGATGAGATACAGGTAAACAAGGGGGAGGGGAAAAATAGAAGATTAAAATGAAATAAAAAAAATCGGTCTTAGCCTGGGCCTTGGAGAGGGGGTGCAGACTGAGGCCAAGGGGAGAAAAAAAAAAAGCGCCTTGGTTAGCGCCTTGCATGGCAGCTCCCTCCATCAGTGTGTGAATGTGTGTGTGATTGTGGAAGTAGTGTCAAAGTGCTTTGAGTACCTTGAAGGTAGAAAAGTGCTATACAAGTACAACCCATTTATTTATTTATTCATAGCTGTATGTAGAAGTGTCTGGTTGCATGTCTTTAATGTCCTTTGTGTTCTTTGATGTTTCCCTCGTGACCCCTCTCCTGGGTCCAGGCTTTGACCAATTTTTTAATTAAATTTTATTTTAATTTTCTATTATTTTCTCCCATCCCCCCTCTTGTTTACCTGTATCTCACCTTTTTTGTTATGGGTGCTGGAACCCGGCAGACCCGTCAGCGAACCTGTTCTGTCTGGTCTTGAATGGGATTGTGCTAAAAATGTAAATGATCCTGAAGGAATATATAAAGTACTATCTAATCTAGTCTAAGGTATGTCCTGTGCACTTAAGATGTGACTTTAAGGTTTTACTACTTACGTATAAAATACTACACGGTCTAGCTCCATCCTATCTTGCCGATTGTATTGTATCCATTTCGGGCTCCAGTACTCTGGAATGCCCTCCCGGTAACAGTTCGAGATGCTACCTCAGTAGAAGCATTTAAGTCTCACCTTAAAACTCATTTGTATACTCTAGCCTTTAAATAGACTCCCTTTTTAGACCAGTTGATCTGCCGTTTCTTTTCTTTTTTTCTCTTATGTCCCACTCTCCCTTGTGGAGGGGGTCCGGTCCGATCCGATCCGGTGGCCATGTACTGCTCGCCTGTGTATCGGCTGGGGACATCTCTGCGCTGCTGATCCGCCTCCGCTTGGGATGGTTTCCTGCTGGCTCCGCTGTGAACGGGACTCTCGCTGCTGTGTTGGAGCCGCTTTGGACTGGACTCTCGCGACTGTGTTGGATCCATTATGGATTGAACTTTCACAGTATCATGTTAGACCCGCTCGACATCCATTGCTTTCCTCCTCTCCAAGGTTTCTCATAGTCATCATTGTCACCGACGTCCCACTGGGTGTGAGTTTTCCTTGCCCTTATGTGGGCCTACCGAGGATGTGGTAGTGGTTTGTGCAGCCCTTTGAGACACTAGTGATTTAGGGCTATATAAGTAAACATTGATTGATTGATGATGTTCACACTGAGAAACTACTTTTTTTGTTTTTTTGCAAATAATCATTAACTAAGAGTTTAATGGCAGCAACACATTGCAAAAAAGTTGTCACAGGGGCATTTTTACCAGTGTGTTACATGGCCTTTCCTTTTAACAACACTCAGTAAAGGTTTGGGAACTGAGGAGACACATTTTTGAAGTGGAATTCTTTCCCATTCTTGCTTGATGTACAGCTTAAGTTGTTCAATTTCTCTGTTGTGGTATTTTAGGCTTCATAATGTTCCACACATTTTCAATGGGAGACAGGTCTGGACTACAGGCAGGCCAGTCTAGTACCCGCACTCTTTTACTATGAAGCCTTGCTGTTGTATCACATGGCTTGGCATTGTCTTGCTGAAATAAGCAGGGGCGTCCATGATAACGTTGCTTGGATGGCAACATATGTTGCTCCAAAAGCTGTATGTACCTTTCAGCATTAATGGTGCCTTCACAGATGTGTAAGTTACCCATGTCTTGTTCACTAATACACCCCCATACCATCACACATGTGTAAGTTACCCATGTCTTGGGCACTAATACACCCCCATACCATCACACATGTGTAAGTTACCCATGTCTTGTTCACTAATACACCCCCATACCATCACACATGTGTAAGTTACCCATGTCTTGTTCACTAATACACCCCCATACCATCACACATGTGTAAGTTACCCATGTCTTGTTCACTAATACACCCCCATACCATCACACATGTGTAAGTTACCCATGTCTTGTTCACTAATACACCCCCATACCATCACACATGTGTAAGTTACCCATGTCTTGGGCACTAATACACCCCCATACCATCACACATGTGTAAGTTACCCATGTCTTGGGCACTAATACACCCCCATACCATCACACATGTGTAAGTTACCCATGTCTTGTTCACTAATACACCCCCATACCATCACACATGTGTAAGTTACCCATGTCTTGGGCACTAATACACCCCCATACCATCACACATGTGTAAGTTACCCATGCCTTGGTCACTAATACACCCCCATACCATCACACATGTGTAAGTTACCCATGTCTTGTTCACTAATACACCCCCATACCATCACACATGTGTAAGTTACCCATGTCTTGTTCACTAATACACCCCCATACCATCACACATGTGTAAGTTACCCATGTCTTGTTCACTAATACACCCCCATACCATCACACATGTGTAAGTTACCCATGTCTTGGGCACTAATGCACCCCCATACCATCACACATGTGTAAGTTACCCATGCCTTGGGCACTAATACACCCCCATACCATCACACATGTGTAAGTTACCCATGTCTTGTTCACTAATACACCCCCATACCATCACACATGTGTAAGTTACCCATGTCTTGTTCACTAATACACCCCCATACCATCACACATGTGTAAGTTACCCATGTCTTGGGCACTAATACACCCCCATACCATCACACATGTGTAAGTTACCCATGTCTTGTTCACTAATACACCCCCATACCATCACACATGTGTAAGTTACCCATGTCTTGGGCACTAATACACCCCCATACCATCACACATGTGTAAGTTACCCATGCCTTGGTCACTAATACACCCCCATACCATCACACATGTGTAAGTTACCCATGTCTTGTTCACTAATACACCCCCATACCATCACACATGTGTAAGTTACCCATGTCTTGTTCACTAATACACCCCCATACCATCACACATGTGTAAGTTACCCATGTCTTGTTCACTAATACACCCCCATACCATCACACATGTGTAAGTTACCCATGTCTTGGGCACTAATGCACCCCCATACCATCACACATGTGTAAGTTACCCATGCCTTGGGCACTAATACACCCCCATACCATCACACATGTGTAAGTTACCCATGTCTTGTTCACTAATACACCCCCATACCATCACACATGTGTAAGTTACCCATGTCTTGTTCACTAATACACCCCCATACCATCACACATGTGTAAGTTACCCATGTCTTGGGCACTAATACACCCCCATACCATCACACATGTGTAAGTTACCCATGTCTTGTTCACTAATACACCCCCATACCATCACACATGTGTAAGTTACCCATGTCTTGTTCACTAATACACCCCCATACCATCACACATGTATAAGTTACCCATGCCTTGTTCACTAATACACCCCCATACCATCACACATGTGTAAGTTACCCATGTCTTGGGCACTAATACACCCCCATACCATCACACATGTGTAAGTTACCCATGCCTTGGTCACTAATACACCCCCATACCATCACACATGTGTAAGTTACCCATGTCTTGTTCACTAATACACCCCCATACCATCACACATGTGTAAGTTACCCATGTCTTGGGCACTAATGCACCCCCATACCATCACACATGTGTAAGTTACCCATGCCTTGTTCACTAATACACCCCCATACCATCACACATGTGTAAGTTACCCATGTCTTGGGCACTAATACACCCCCATACCATCACACATGTGTAAGTTACCCATGTCTTGTTCACTAATACACCCCCATACCATCACACATGTGTAAGTTACCCATGTCTTGTTCACTAATACACCCCCATACCATCACACATGTGTAAGTTACCCATGTCTTGGGCACTAATACACCCCCATACCATCACACATGTGTAAGTTACCCATGTCTTGTTCACTAATACACCCCCATACCATCACACATGTGTAAGTTACCCATGCCTTGGTCACTAATACACCCCCATACCATCACACATGTGTAAGTTACCCATGTCTTGTTCACTAATACACCCCCATACCATCACACATGTGTAAGTTACCCATGTCTTGTTCACTAATACACCCCCATACCATCACACATGTGTAAGTTACCCATGTCTTGTTCACTAATACACCCCCATACCATCACACATGTGTAAGTTACCCATGTCTTGGGCACTAATACACCCCCATACCATCACACATGTGTAAGTTACCCATGCCTTGGTCACTAATACACCCCCATACCATCACACATGTGTAAGTTACCCATGTCTTGTTCACTAATACACCCCCATACCATCACACATGTGTAAGTTACCCATGTCTTGTTCACTAATACACCCCCATACCATCACACATGTGTAAGTTACCCATGTCTTGGGCACTAATGCACCCCCATACCATCACACATGTGTAAGTTACCCATGCCTTGGGCACTAATACACCCCCATACCATCACACATGTGTAAGTTACCCATGTCTTGTTCACTAATACACCCCCATACCATCACACATGTGTAAGTTACCCATGTCTTGTTCACTAATACACCCCCATACCATCACACATGTGTAAGTTACCCATGTCTTGTTCACTAATACACCCCCATACCATCACACATGTGTAAGTTACCCATGTCTTGTTCACTAATACACCCCCATACCATCACACATGTGTAAGTTACCCATGTCTTGGGCACTAATACACCCCCATACCATCACACATGTGTAAGTTACCCATGTCTTGTTCACTAATACACCCCCATACCATCACACATGTGTAAGTTACCCATGTCTTGTTCACTAATACACCACCATACCATCACACATGTGTAAGTTACCCATGTTTTGGGCACTAATACACCCCCATACCATCACACATGTGTAAGTTACCCATGCCTTGTTCACTAATACACCCCCATACCATCACACATGTGTAAGTTACCCATGTCTTGGGCACTAATACACCCCCATACCATCACACATGTGTAAGTTACCCATGCCTTGTTCACTAATACACCCCCATACCATCACACATGTGTAAGTTACCCATGTCTTGTTCACTAATACACCCCCATACCATCACACATGTGTAAGTTACCCATGTCTTGTTCACTAATACACCCCCATACCATCACACATGTGTAAGTTACCCATGTCTTGTTCACTAATACACCCCCATACCATCACACATGTGTAAGTTACCCATGTCTTGTTCACTAATACACCCCCATACCATCACACATGTGTAAGTTACCCATGTCTTGGGCACTAATACACCCCCATACCATCACACATGTGTAAGTTACCCATGCCTTGGTCACTAATACACCCCCATACCATCACACATGTGTAAGTTACCCATGTCTTGTTCACTAATACACCCCCATACCATCACACATGTGTAAGTTACCCATGTCTTGGGCACTAATGCACCCCCATACCATCACACATGTGTAAGTTACCCATGCCTTGGGCACTAATACACCCCCATACCATCACACATGTGTAAGTTAGTCATGTCTTGTTCACTAATACACCCCCATACCATCACACATGTGTATGTTACCCATGTCTTGTTCACTAATACACCCCCATACCATCACACATGTGTAAGTTACCCATGCCTTGTTCACTAATACACCCCCATACCATCACACATGTGTAAGTTACCCATGTCTTGTTCACTAATACACCCCCATACCATCACACATGTGTAAGTTACCCATGTCTTGGGCACTAATACACCCCCATACCATCACACATGTGTAAGTTACCCATGTCTTGTTCACTAATACACCCCCATACCATCACACATGTGTAAGTTACCCATGTCTTGTTCACTAATACACCCCCATACCATCACACATGTGTAAGTTACCCATGCCTTGTTCACTAATACACCCCCATACCATCACACATGTGTAAGTTACCCATGTCTTGTTCACTAATACACCCCCATACCATCACACATGTGTAAGTTACCCATGTCTTGGGCACTAATACACCCCCATACCATCACACATGTGTAAGTTACCCATGTCTTGTTCACTAATGCACCCCCATACCATCACACATGTGTAAGTTACCCATGTCTTGTTCACTAATACACCCCCATACCATCACACATGTGTAAGTTACCCATGTCTTGGCCACTAATACACCCCCATACCATTATAGATGCTGGCTTTTCAACTTTGCGCCTACAACAGTCCGGACGGTTTTTATCTTCTTTGGTCCGGTGGACACCACGTCCACAGTTTCCAAAAACAATTGGAAATCTAGACTCGTCAGACCACAGAACACTTTTCCACTTTGCATCCGTCCATCTTAGATGAGCTCAGGCCCAGTGAAGCCGGCGGTGTTTCTGGGTGTTGTTGATCAATGGCTTTTGCTTTGCATAGTTGAGTTTTAACTTGCACTTACAGATGTAGCAACACATTGTAGTTACTGACAGAGGTTTTCTGAAGTGTTCCTGAGCCCACGTGGTGATATCCTTTACACACTGATGTCGCTTTTTGATGCAGTACAGCCTGAGAGATCAAAGGTCCGTAATATCTTTGATTACGTGCAGTAATTTCTCCAGATTCTCTGAACCTTTTGATGATATTATGGACCGTCGATGGTAAAATCCCTAAATTCCTTTCAATAGCTGGTTGAGAAATGTTCTTCTTAAACTGTTGGACAATTTGCTCAGGCATTTGTTGACAAAGTGGTGACCCTCGCCCCATCCTTGTTTGTGAATGACTGAGCATTTCACGGGAGCTGCTTTTTATACCCAATCATGCCACCCACCTGTTCCCAATTAGCCTGCACACCTGTGGGATGTTCCAAATAAGTGTTTGATGAGCATTCCTCAATTTTCTAAGTCTTTTTTGCCACTTGTGCCAGCTTGTTTGAAACATGTCGCAGGCATCAAATTCCAAATGAGCTAATATTTGCAAAAAATAACAAAAGTTTTCCAGCACGAACGTTAAGTATCTTTGTCTTTGTAGTCTATTCAATTGAATATTAGTTGAAAAGGATTTGCAAATCATTGTATTCTGTTTTTATTTAGCATTTACACAACGTGACAACTTTACTGGTTTGTTTAACAACTTGAGATGCAGTCAGTGCCCTAATTTATTTTCTTAATATAATGTCATCAATTTTCCACTACACCTTACAAAATGTATGTTTTGCAAAAAAAACTATTTTAATCATATCTGCTGGAAACTGCATCTTTAAAAATATATATATTTTACACAGGCATACATTTGTAATTAGGCTAGTGGGGCTATTGTTGAAGCAGCTGCAATACCACCAACTCCCTTTAGATGGAGACAGTCAACAAATATTGAGTGAGTTCTATCCTGAAGGCCTATAAATTCCCCAAATTGGAATGTGCTGTTGTTCACAAAAATGGCCTAAGTGACTGAATAGTTGAGGAGAGTTGCAGGGGCTTAACACAAGGTAGAAAATCTGCTTAGCTGCATAACATCACCCAAGCACCAAATTGCAGAAGTTGCGGGCTGGAGGCAAAAAGCATTATTCTTAAGACTAACTGCAGAAGTCCAAAAGGTCAGTGGGCAGGAATTCCAGTCTTTTACATGATGGCCACTTGTTATAGGAGTCTAGATAAGGCAGATAAGGCTTAGGAGTGCCGTCTGCCATGCACTAATGAAACTTAAAAACACTTTTCCTGCAGCATCCTGTGATCTGCCAACTAACAGGAAAGACTACTTTGCAAACCATGTTTGTGTGCAAGTGGAAGACTCTTCTTACCTTTCTGAAGCAGCTGGAGGGGCGCACAAAAACAGGTTTTCACGTCCGAATCGCGATTCCTTTTCACCCCGATTCTAAATCGATTTATAATTTTAAGGCTCCAGCACCCCCGAAAGGGACAAGCGGTAGTAAATGGAGGGATGGATGAAAAATTGATTTAAAAAATACAACAAATAATTATATAAAACAAATTAAATTGAATATATATGTATACACATATATATGCATATACATGTACTGTATATACAGTGTTTCCCACAGGTCAGCCATCTATTTGTGGTGGTGTGGGGGGGGGGGGGGGGCGATGACCAAGAAGAACCCGGAGTTGTAATATAATTACAACACTTTATTTACATATTTATATAATATTTACATATTTATATAATATGTAACTACAAGCTCCTTTCACAGACAGACTCCCATTGCTTTTATGAGCGGTCGAGCGAGTCAAAAGCCGTAAAAAAAATATTTTAAAAAAATTCAAATGTTTTTTTTTTTTTTTTCATTTGTTATTTGTGGCGGCCGTAGGTCTTTCGTGGCGGCCCGCCACAAATAAATGAATGTGTGGGAAACCCCGATATATATGCATATATACATATATATGCATATACACACACACATATACACATACACACACACATATATATACACATATATTTATATACAGTATATATATATATATATGTGTGTGTGTATATGTATATGTGTGTGTGTATATGTATATGTGTATATGTTTATGTATATGTATATATATATATATATGTTGGCCCTGCGGTGAAGTGGCGACTTGTCCAGGGTGTACACCGCCTTCCGCCCAATTGTAGCTGAGATAGGCGCCAGCGACCCCAAAAGGGAATAAGCAGTAGAAAAAGGATGGATGGATGGAGATATATATATATATATATATATATATACATATATATACGTATATATATATATATGTATGTATATATGTGCGTGCTTGTGTGTAGTCAAAGCAATGAGTATATGGGTAGAAATTAATTCAGTTTCATCAGAATTATTTTCTTAGCTATGAGTAATTAAAACAATATATTTAATATTATATATATATGTATATAGTCATGGTAAAAAGATAACATACACTTGTAAAGAACATAATGTCATGGCTGTCTTGAGTTTCCAATCATTTCTACAACTCTTATTTTTTTGTGATTGAGAGATTGGAGCACATACTTTTTTGTTTCATCTGACATCCACCCAGCCATTCATTTTCTACTGCTTATTCCCAGGACACGTTGGGAAGACTATGTCTCCCGGCTGGCCTGGGAACGCCTCGGGATCCCCCGGGAAGAGCTGGACGAAGTGGCTGGGGAGAGGGAAGTCTGGGCTTCCCTACTTAGGCTGCTGCCCCCGCGACCCGACCTCGGATAAGTGGAATAAGATGGATGGACGGATGGATGCTCTGATGTGTAATATCTTATACATAATATTTATTTATTTTATTAAATAAATATATACACATTGGGGCAAAAAAGTATTTAGTCAGCCAGCGATTGTGCAAGTTCTCCCACTTCAAATGATGACAGAGGTCTGTCATTTTCATCATAGGTACACTTCAACTGTGAGAGACAGAATGTGGGGAAAAAATCCAGGAATCCACATTGTAGGAATTTTAAAGAATTTATTTGTAAATGGTGGTGGAAAATAAGTATTTGGTCAACCATTCGAAGGAGGTTTTGGCTCCAAATCTCACGATACATGGCCCCATTCATTCTTTCCTTAACACGGATCAATCGTCCTGTCCCCTTAGCAGAAAAACAGCCCCATAGCATGATGTTTCCACCCCAATGCTTCACAGTAGGTATGGTGTTCTTGGGATGCAACTCAGTATTCTTCTTCCTCCAAACACCACCAGTTGAGTTTATAGCAAAAAGTTCTATTTTGGTTTCATCTGACCACATGACATTCTCCCAATCCTCTGCTGTATCATCCATGTATCCATTTTGGTATCAACTCAACTGGTGGTGTTTGGAGGAAGAAGAATACTGAGTTGCATCCCAAGAACACCATACCTACTGTGAAGCATGGGGGTGGAAACATCATGCTTTGGGGCTGTTTTTCTGCTAAGGGGACAGGACGATTGATCCGTGTTAAGGAAAGAATGAATGGGGCCATGTATCCTGAGATTTGGAGCCAAAACCTCCTTCGAATGGTTGACCAAATACTTATTTTCCACCATCATTTACAAATAAATTCTTTAAAATTCCAACAATGTGAATTCCTGTTTTTTTTTCACATTCTGTCTCTCACAGTTGAAGTGTACCTATGATGAAAATGACAGACCTCTGTCATCATTTGAAGTGGGAGAACTTGCACAATCGCTGGCTGACTAAATACTTTTTTTGCCCCACTGTATTCATCCATCCATTTTCTACCGCTTGTCTCTCTAGGGGCCGGGCGTTCTGGCGCCTATCACAGCTGCACTATAATTAAAACTAGGATGATATAGAAATATAATAATAAAATACAAAGATATATTTAAAATGGAGGATGTATGAAGAGTTAAAAAGATAGACGTATATTTAGCCAGCTAACGCGGTGTCTTTGCCGCGCCGACGCCAGAGGTGACGTCACACATTGCCGCCTCCAGCAGGGAAGTAAAAGGCAGCACTTCCTGCTTTGACGCCGTACTCGCACCTTCACTCACTTAAGTGTCAGTTCTTCAAGGCCGACAAAGTCCTTCCACCTCAGTTCCCACTTCGGACTCCTTCTGGACGCTTCTAGCGGGCAGGAAATGCCGGAGTGAGCTTTTTTTTTTTTTCGCCCGACAATGGCTGGCGTCACTTTTTGGAAGCACGGCGTGTGAAAACTTCCGCGGAGGTACTTTTTTTTTTTTTTAAAGATTAATTTAAGAAGTAAACGAGGAGGACGAGAAGATGAAAAAACAGTTCAACCGCATGAGGCAACTTGCCAACCAAACCGTCGGAAGGTAAGCAATTTCATCATAATAACGTTTGTGTTTAAGGGCAGTCATTTTGGATTTCTTCTTGTGGGCGTGGCCGGAAGTGAACTTTCAGCAACTCAAAGCCAACTGGTATTAAAACCTAATATTATAGTTTTTTTAACGCTTACTTGATTTGTTTCATCTATTCATTAGGAGCACAGCCAACACAACAACTGTATGAAATGACAATGATCAATGCTCAGTTCAATCAATCAATCAATCAATCAATCAATGTTTATTTATATAGCCCTAAATCACAAGTGTCTCAAAGGGCTGCACAAACCACTACCACATCCTCGGTAGGCCCACATAAGGGCAAGGAAAAACTCACACCCAGTGGGACGTCGGTGACGGTGACAATGGTGACTATGAGAAACCTTGGAGAGGACCGCATATGTGGGCAACCCTCGCCCCTCTAGGGGAGACTGAAAGCAATGGATGTCGAGGGGGTCTAACATAATAGTGTGACAGTCCAGAGTGAATCTAACATAATAGTGTGACAGTCCAGTCCATAGTGGATCTAATATAATAGTGTGACAGTCCAGTCCATAGTGGATCTAACATAATAGTGTGAGAGTCCAGTCCATAGTGGATCTAACATAATAGTGAGAGTTCAGTCCATAGTGGATCTAACATAATAGTGAGAGAGTCCAGTCCATAGTGGATCTAACATAATAGTGTGAGAGTCCAGTCCATAGTGGATCTAACATAATAGTGAGAGTACAGTCCACAGTGGATCTAACATAATAGTGAGAGAGTCCAGTCCATAGTGGATCTAACATAATAGTGTGAGAGTCCAGTCCATAGTGGATCTAACATAATAGTGTGAGAGTCCAGTCCATAGTGGATCTAACATAATAGTGTGAGAGTCCAGTCCATAGTGGATCTAACATAATAGTGTGTGAGTCCAGTCCATAGTGGATCTAACATAATAGTGTGAGAGTCCAGTCCATAGTGGATCTAGCATAATAGTGTGAGAGTCCAGTCCATAGTGGATCTAACATAATAGTGAGAGTCCAGTCCATAGTGGATCTAACATAATAGTGAGAGTCCAGTCCATAGTGGATCTAACATAATAGTGAGAGTCCAGTCCATAGTGGATCTAACATAATTGTCTGAGAGTCCAGTCCATAGTGGATCTAACATAATAGTGTGAGAGTCCAGTCCATAGTGGATCTAACATAATAGTGTGAGAGTCCAGTCCATAGTGGATCTAACATAATAGTGAGTCCAGTCCATAGTGGATCTAACATAATAGTGTGACAGTCCAGTCCATAGTGGATCTAACATAATAGTGTGACAGTCCAGTCCATAGTGGATCTAACATAATAGTGTGAGAGTCCAGTCCATAGTGGATCTAACATAATAGTGTGACAGTCCAGTCCATAGTGGATCTAACATAATAGTGTGACAGTCCAGTCCATAGTGGATCTAACATAATAGTGAGAGAGTCCAGTCCATAGTGGATCTAACATAATAGTGAGAGTCCAGTCCATAGTGGATCTAACCAAATAGTGTGAGAGTCCAGTCCATAGTGGATCTAACATAATAGTGACAGTCCAGTCCATAGTGGATCTCACATAATTGTCTGAGAGTCCAGTCCATAGTGGATCTAACATAATAGTGTGAGAGTCCAGTCCATAGTGGATCTAACATAATAGTGAGTCCAGTCCATAGTGGATCTAACATAATAGTGTGACAGTCCAGTCCATAGTGGATCTAACATAATAGTGTGACAGTCCAGTCCATAGTGGATCTAACATAATAGTGTGAGAGTCCAGTCCATAGTGGATCTAACATAATAGTGTGACAGTCCAGTCCATAGTGGATCTAACATAATAGTGTGAGAGTCCAGTCCATAGTGGATCTAACATAATAGTGTGACAGTCCAGTCCATAGTGGATCTAACATAATAGTGTGACAGTCCAGTCCATAGTGGATCTAACATAATAGTGAGAGAGTCCAGTCCATAGTGGATCTAACATAATAGTGAGAGTCCAGTCCATAGTGGATCTAACCAAATAGTGTGAGAGTCCAGTCCATAGTGGATCTAACATAATAGTGACAGTCCAGTCCATAGTGGATCTCACATAATTGTCTGAGAGTCCAGTCCATAGTGGATCTAACATAATAGTGTGAGAGTCCAGTCCATAGTGGATCTAACATCATAGTGTGAGAGTCCAGTCCATAGTGGATCTCACATAATTGTCTGAGAGTCCAGTCCATAGTGGATCTAACATCATAGTGTGAGAGTCCAGTCCATAGTGGATCTAACATAATTGTCTGAGAGTCCAGTCCATAGTGGATCTAGCATAATAGTGTGAAAGTCCAGTCCATAGTGGATCTAACATAATAGTGGGAGTACAGTCCACAGTGGATCTAACATAATAGTGTGAGAGTCCAGTCCATAGTGGATCTAACATAATAGTGAGAGTCCAGTCCATAGTGGATCTAACATAATAGTGAGAGTCCAGTCCATAGTGGATCTAACATAATAGTGAGAGTCCAGTCCACAGTGGATCTAACATAATAGTGTGAGAGTCCAGTCCATAGTGGATCCAACATAATAGTGAGAGTCAAGTCCATAGTAGATCTAACATAATAGTGAGAGTCCAGTCCATAGTGGAGCAAACAGGAAACCATCCCAAGCGGAGGCGGATCAGCATTGCAGAGATGTCCCCAACCGATAAACAGGCGAGTTGGTAATGAACACATAAAGCAGCAAGAAACATATCCAGAATGAATAAAGCAAAACATGTTCTAGACCAGGGGTCTCGGACACGCGGCTGGCGGGCCAATTGCGTTATTTTGCGGCCCCCACCTCAATATGAAAGTTTATTGCTAGTGCGGCCCGCAAGTTTTAAATGAACGGCGCTGGACAGCGTTGTTATTTGGCTCCAAAATGGCTCTTTTAACGTTCTGAGTTGCCTACTCCTGCATTAGTGGAAAAGCGTCCAATGAGTGAAAGCGACCGAGACGTTGCCATGGAGACGAGGGTTTTCTTACGTGCCTGGCTGCTGTCACACCGCGACACCTGTCCGTCAGTAATAACAGTCCCCGATAACCTGGACCAATTCAAACCGTTATGTTTTTTTATTGTTTAATTTGCATTGCCTCACACGATGAACACTACATATATGTCTATATGACGCCAGATAACACTCCGGTAGCCCTCACTTTTTTGCGCTCGCTATCCCGGTACTTTCCCGGCTATTATCCGCCGACCGCCGTGTTGCTGTAGGGAGGAAAAGCGGAACGACACACATTGCGGAAATAACGTTATTTTCCGTGCGTGGGCTAAATACCAATATATTCCACAACCCCAAACACGTCTTTTTCAAAGCCTGCAGTGAAAAGAAAGGGTCGTGATGAGCAAAGACAATTCCAGGAAAAGTGTGAGATGCAATATTTCTTAAGTTGAGCACAGAGACACCCCGATGTGTCTTATTTGCACAGAGAAAGTTGCGGTGCACAAGAGATACTATTTGGAACGTTATTGTACAACTAGACATGCTGAGGAGTTTGCAGCATTTTTTTTTAGGAAATCTTTTCTTGCGGCCCAGCTTCACCCGGACTCTGCATCCAGTGGTGAAGGGACTTTGAGACCCCTGTTGTAGACCAAAAACCACATCATATTCTCTACTGCTCACTATTGTTACATATCTTAGTTATTTTGCAGCAATATGGGGAAATAACTACAAAAGAACACCTCGTTCTCTAACTGAGTTACAAAAAAGATCAGTTAGAATAATACATCATGTTGGATACAGAGAACATACAAACACTTTATTTATTGAATTGAAAATACTGATACTCCGGCTTCCTCCCACTTCCAAAGACATGCACCTGGGGATAGGCCCCTCCCACTTCCAAAGACATGCACCTGGGGATAGGTTGATTGGCAACACTAAATGGTCCCTAGAGTGTGAATGTTGTCTGTCTATCTGTGTTGGCTCTGCGATGAGGTGGCGACTTGTCCAGGGTGTACACCGCCTTCTGCCCGATTGTAGCTGAGATAGGCGCCAGCGCCCCCCACGACCCCAAAAGGGAATAAGCGGTAGAAAATGGATGGATGGATGAAAATACTGAAATTCCATAACATAGTGAATTTGCCAACAGCTAAAATTATAAACTATAATCTGCAACCCAAGAATGTACAACAAAGGAGAGTTATAACCTTAGAGAAAAATGTAATTTAGAACATTTGTACGCACGCACAACACTTAAGACCTTCACTATATCATTATGTGAAATTACATGATAGAATGGATTAAGCAAAGAAATCAAACGATGTAATACTAGGATCCACTTCAAGGAAACTCTTCAAAGTGTTTACAAAGAACAAAGAAGAGCCATGATCCATCCATTCATTTTCTACTGCTTGTCTCTTTTGGTGTAGCGGGGGGCTATCTCAGCTGCATTTGGGCGGAAGGCGGGGTACACCCTGGACAAGTGGCCACCTCATCACAGGGCCAACAGAGATAGACAGACAACATTCACACTCACACACTAGGGCCAATTTAGTGTTGCCAATCAACCTATCCCCAGGTGCATGTCTTTGGAGGTGGGAGGGGCCTATCCCCAGGTGCATGTCTTTGGAGGTGGGAGGGGCCTATTCCCAGGTGCATGTCTTTGGAGGTGGGAGGGGCCTATCCCCAGGTGCATGTCTTTGGAGGTGGGAGGGGCCTATCCCCAGGTGCATGTCTTTGCAGGTGGGAGGAAGCCGGAGTACGAGGAGGGAATTTATTTCATCCATCCGTTCATTTTTTAGATAATCTTACTCATCTCCATCCATCCATCCATTTCCTACCGCTTATTCCTTTTGGGGTTACGGGGGGGGGCGCAGGAACTTATCTCAGCTACAATCGGGTGGAAGGCATTGTACACCCTGGACAAGTCGCTACCTCATCCCACCATATGAAATGTAACTTACTTCACCAATTATTTATTTATTTATTCTTATTTTTATTACTAGAGATGTCCGACAATGGCTTTTTTGCCGATATTCTGATATTGTCCAACTCTTAATTACCGATTCCGATATCAACCGTACAGTCGTGGAATTAACACATTATCATGCCAAATTTTGTTGTGATGCCCCGCTGGATGCATTAAACAATGTAACAAGGTTTTCCAAAATAAATCAACTCAAGGTACGGAAAAAAATGCCAACAAGGCACATTAGTCGCGTAATTTTGGTCTTGACCTCTGTATGCATGATGAGATTATTTATTGCAGATCTTCAAGATGCAACCTTTAAATAATAGGATATTGATACTGATTTGGTGGATTTAAAGATTTCTTTTTTATTTATAAACGAAATTATGGCGCTAAGATCTAACTGCTGGCTAGTTGAAGTCATCAAATGAGCGGTAGGTTTTGTACCCCTAAATTAGGCTCCCCATCCACTGATAACAGCTTCCACACTTCTTCAAGACTTTAGAGTGTTTTTGTGAAAATTAGGGTCTATTGTGAGGTCAGCGATCAAGGGCCTTGGCTCACAGTTTCTGTTCTAGTGCATTCAAAAAGGCGTTTGATGGGGTTGAGGTCAGGGCTCTCATTAATGTACACTAGGGTTGTATGGTATACCGGTATTAGTATAGTGCCGTGATACTAATGAATGATATTAGGTACTATACCGCCTTTAAAAAGTACCAGACTCCCACAACCCCGTCTTCGTCACGTCGTGTCATTGCTGGTTTACGAGCAGAGGAGCATGTTCGGCAGCACGCACACACTGAGTACTTACAAGCAGACACAGTGTGTAGACAGAAAAGGGAGATTGGAAGCATTTTGGCTTAAAAACTAAAGATAAAGGTGAAGTTATATCCCTCAGGAAGAGGTGCTTTAAGAAATGGCTTGCTAACTATCGGCTAAAGTCCGGCCACAGTGTTTTAGCTACTTCTAAATCACTAAACCTCGTCTCCATGGCGACAAAAAGTGAGTTTTCTGCTATTCCTGCAGGACGAAGACTAGCTAAACATGCTTCACTACACACCGTCGCTCACCGGCATCACAATGTAAACAAACGCCATGGGTGGGTCTACACCTGACATCTACTGTAATGATACCAAGTACAACAGCGTGTCTAGTTGATACTACTATGATTACATCGATATTTTTTAGCATCACAAAATCTTTTTTCGTGTTTTTTTTATTCCTATTATGTTTAAAAACTCAGGACATACGTCCCTGGACACATGAGGACTTTGAATATGACCAATGTAACTACTTGGTATCGGATCGATGCCTAAATTTGTGCTATCATCCAAAACTAATGTAAAGTATCAAAGAAGAGAAGAATAAGTGATTATTACATTTGAACAGAAGTGTAGATAGAATATGTTAAAAGAGAAAGTAAACAGATGTTAACAGTAAATGAACATGTAGATTAATGAATGATTTTCTACAACTTATTAATAATTTTGACAAATTTATATGTAGATAAATGACACAATATGTTACTGCATTTGTCAGCAGCTAAATTAGGAGCCTTTGTTTGTTTACGTACTACTAAAAGACAAGTTGTCTTGGTATGTGCACTATTTTATTTAAGGATAAACAAGCAATAATAAACATATGTTTAATGTACCCTAAGATTTTTGGTTAAAATAAAGCCAATAATGCTATTTTTTGTTTTCCTCTTTATTTCGAAAAGTATCAAAAGTACCAAAAAGTATGGAAATATATTTTGTTACCGGTCCCGATACCAATATTTGAGTACAACACAAATGTACACCAATATTTCCTTTCATTTCACACAATCATCGCCTCTCTTTGTATCCACGTTGGCTGCAATTTTGCTTAACAACAAAAAAAACAACTTCTGGTGTGCATTCCTCCCTATGTTGTGGGACGGTAGTGAAAAGTTGGCAAAGACGTGTCACAGTAAATGTTCATGGTGTTCTTTTTAATGATGTGTAAGTACCTGTATTTGGCTTGGGCAGGGTCAGTTGGCCACAGAGGGATAATGTCGAGTCAGCGTTTTGGTGACGCTCCAAGCCAGCGAGACAGCCTGTGGGCCACCGAGGGGTGTTCCTGTAAAAGAGGCAGCCAGTTTAAAGGGGAACATTATCACCAAACCTATGCAAGCCTCAATATATACCTTGATGGTGCAGAAAAAAGACCATGTATTTTTTTAACCGATTTCCGAACTCTAAACGGGTGAATTTTGGCAAATTAAACTCCTTTCTGTTTATCGGTCTTTTAGTGATGACGTCAGAACGTGACGTCACCGAGGTAACACACCCACCATATTAATTTTCACATTAAAAACACCGGGTCTCAGCTCTGTTATTTTCCGTTTTTTGGACTATTTTTTGGAACCTTGGAGACATCATGCCTGGTGGGTGTGTTGTCGGAGGGTGTAACAACACTAACAGGGAGGGATTCAAGTTGCACCACTGGCAAGAAATCTGCCGCCAGACCCCCATTGAATGTACCAGAGTGTCTCCACATTTGACCGGCGATGCTAAGACAGACATGGCACAGAGATGTATGGATAACCTGCAGATGCATTTGCAACCATTAAGTCAACGAAATCACAAAGGTGAGTTTTGTTGATGTTGTTGACTTATGTGCTAATCAGACATATTTGGTCACGGCATGACTGCCAGCTAATTGATGCTAACATGCTATTTACGCTAGTTGCATGTACATTTGAAACTAGATACCCACATTTAATGCGAAACAAACACTTACCAATCGACGGATTTAAATTGCTCCAGTGTCACAAGATGCGAAAGTTCTGATCGTTTGGTCCGCACATTTTACCGGCGATGCTAATAAGGCAGCCATGCTAAGGGCCACTTCATTAGGTACACCCACGCTATGGCCGAATAGCGTCAATAGCTATTCGCTCAATAGCTTCAATTTCTTCTCCAAACTCGTTTTCGCTATCTGCCTCCATACTCCGACCATCTGTTTCAATACATGCGTAATCTGTTGAATCGCTTAAGCCGCTGAAATCCGAGTCTGAATCCGAGCTAATGTCGCTATATCTTGCTGTGCTAACCGCCATGTTGTTTGTATTGGCAGCACTGTGTGACGTCACAGGGAAATGGATAGTGGTTTCGAAGATAGCGAAAATTAGGCACTTTAAAGCTTTATTTAGGGATATTCCGGGAGGTGTAAAATTTTGAAAAAAACTTCAAAAAATACAACAAGCCACTGGGAACTGATTTTTATTGGTTTTAACCCTTTTGAAATTGTGATAATGTTCCCCTTTAATAGAATGAAGACATCATTTATGTTAGATAACACAACTCAGATTAGTGTTCATGGCTTCATTTTTTTTGTCTCCGAGCAGGTTGTTGCATTTGTTCTTGCTGCATATTCTTCGGGTTATGGGCTCAATAGGGCATTGTATAATAAAGTCTATTCTTAGAACAATGGCAGCTGGTCAAGGTCACGCTCTGCTGCAGGTAAATCAATGCTAATTCATGGCTGATAACCCTTTTAGCACACACCTTTTTCCGCCAAGTCTAAGTAATCCGATGCGTAAAGCAATTATGTGATGGGAATGTTGATTTTTACCATTTGGCTCATAGCTTACTGTTAAAGTTGATTAGAATGAACAGCCTTGTTTGTTTGGAAAGGCAATAGTTTGTCATTACCTCAACTACTTGGAAGTAGTGTCAAAGCGCTTTCAGTACCTTGAAGGTAGAAAAGCGCTATACAAGTACAAGTACAACCCATTTATTTTTATTTCCCATTCTGTCCACTAAAGACGCTGAGATCATTATCCATGCGTTTGTTACGTCTCGCCTCGATTACTGTAACGTATTATTTTCGGGTCTCCCCATGTCTAGCATTAAAAGATTACAGTTGGTACAAAATGCGGCTGCTAGACTTTTGACAAGAACAAGAAAGTTTGATCACATTACGCCTGTACTGTATATACCTTTATATACATATATACATACATATATACCTATACTGTATATACCTTTATATACATATATACATACATATATACCTATACTGTATATACCTTTATATACATATATACCTATACTGTATATACCTATACTGTATATACCTTTATATACATACATATATACCTATACTGTATATACCTTTATATACATACATATATACCTATACTGTATATACCTTTATATACATATATACCTATACTGTATATACCTTTATATACATATATACATACATATATACCTATACTGTATATACCTTTATATACATATATACATACATATATAACTATACTGGCTCACCTGCACTGGCTTCCTGTGCACTTAAGATGTGACTTTAAAGTTTTACTACTTACGTATAAAATACTACACGGTCTAGCTCCATCCTATCTTGCCGATTGTATTGTACCATATGTCCCGGCAAGAAATCTGCGTTCAAAGGACTCCGGCTTATTAGTGATCCCAAAGCCCAAAAAAAGTCTGCGGGCTATAGAGCTTTTTCATTTCGGGCTCCAGTACTCTGGAATGCCCTCCCGGTAACAGTTCGAGATGCCACCTCAGTAGAAGCATTTAAGTCTCACCTTAAAACTCATTTGTATACTCTAGCCTTTAAATAGACTCCCTTTTTAGACCAGTTGATCTGCCGTTTCTTTTCTTTTTCTTCTATGTCCCACTCTCCTTTGTGGAGGGAGTCCGGTCCGATCCGGTGGCCATGTACTGCGTGCCTGTGTATCGGCTGGGGACATCTCTGCGCTGCTGATCAGCCTCCTCTTGGGATGGTTTCCTGCTGGCTCCGCTGTGAACGGGACTCTCGCTGCTCTGTTGGATCCGCTCTGGACTGGACTCTCGCGACTGTGTTGGATCCATTGTGGATTGATCTTTCACAGTATCATGTTCTCATAGTCATCATTGTCACCGACGTCCCACTGGGTCATTATTGTCACCGATGTCCCACTGGGTGTGAGTTTTTCCTTGCCCTTATGTGGGCCTACCGAGGATGTCGTAGTGGTTTGTGCAGCCCTTTGAGACACTAGTGATTTAGGGCTATATAAGTAAACATTGATTGATTGATTGATTGATTTATTTACTTACAGTCTTGTTCAAAAGTTTGCATACACTTGTAAAGGACATAATGTCATGGCTGTCTTGAGTTTCCAATCATTTCTACAACTGTTATAGAGTGATTGGATCACGTACTTGTTATGTTAATTGAAACCTGTGAGACTTTGGTGTTGGGCTGGAAGCGGAGGGTCTTTGGAGATTACACAGACTACAACGTGTCGTTGGAATATAATTACAACAGTTTATGTACACATTTACATACATATTTATATAATATTTACATATTTATATAATATGTAACTACAAGCTTCATTCACAGACAGTCCCATTGCTTTTATGAGCAGTCGAGCGAGTCAAAAGCCAAAAAAAAAAAATAATAATAAAAAAAAAAAATAAAAAAAAAAATATATATATATATATATATATATATATATATATATATATATATATATATATATATTTTATTTTTAATTTTTATTTGTGGCAGCCGTAATTCTTTCGTGGCGGGCCGCCACAAATAAATGAATGTGTGGGAAACCCTGAAGTTTTATATGAATGGCGCTTGACAGCGTTGTTATTTGGCTCCAAAATGGCTCTTTTAACGTTCTGGGATGCCTACCCCTGCGTTAGTGGAAAAGCGGCGAATGAGTGAAAGCGACCTATACGTTGCCACGGAGACGAGGGTTTTCTTACGTGCCTTGCTGCTGTCACACCGCGACACCTGTCCGTCAGTAATAACAGTCCCAGATAACTTAGACCGGGGGTTGGCAACCCGCGGCTCTTAGTGGCTCTATGGAGCTTTTTCAAAAATGTATGAAAAATTGAAAAAATATATTTTTTGTTTTAATATGGTTTCTGTAGGACAAACATGACACGAACCTCCCTAATTGTTATAAAGCACACTGTTTATATTAAACATGCTTCACTGATTCAAGTAATTGGCGAGCGCCGTTTTTTTCCTACTAATTTTGGCGGTCCTTGAACTCACCGTGGTTTGTTTACATGTACAACTTTCTCTGACTTTCTAGGACGTGTTGTATGCCACTTCTTTTTTTTGTCTCATTTTGTCCACCAAACTTTTAATGTTGTGCATGAATGCACAAAGCTGAGTTTTGTTGATGTTATTGACTTGTGTGGATTGCTAATCATATATTTGGTCACTGCATGACTGCAAGCTAATCGATGGTAATATGCTATTTAGGCTAGCTATATGTACACATTGCCTCATTTGTAGCTGTATTCGAGCTCATTTAGTTTCCTTTAAGTCCTCTTAATTCAATTTATATCTCATGACACACTATCTGTATGTAATATGGCTTTTAAATTTGTTTTGCGGCTCCAGACAGATTTTTTTTTGTATTTTTGGTCCAATATGGCTCTTTCAACATTTTAGGTTGCCGACCCCTGACGTAGACCAATTCAAACCGTTATGTTTTTTATTGTTTAATTTGCATCGCCTCACACGACGAACATTACATATATTTCTATATGACGCCGGATAACACCCCAGGAGCCATCACTTTTTTGTGCTCGCTATCCCGGTACTTTCCTGGCTATTATCCGCCGACCGCCGTGTTGCTGTAGGGAGGAAAAGTGTAACGACACACATTGCGGAAATAACGTTATTTTCCGTGCGTGGGCTAAATACCAATATATTCCACAACCCCAAACACGTCTTTTTCAAAGCCTGCAGTGAAAAGAAAGGGTCGTGATGAGCAAAGACAATTCCAGGAAAAGTGGGAGATGCAATATTTCTTTAGTTGAGCACAGAGACACCCCGATGTGTCTTATTTGCACAGAGAAAGTTGCGGTGCACAAGGGATACTATTTGGAACGTTATTGTACAACTAGACATGGTGAGGAGTTTGCAACATTTTTTTAGGAAATCTTTTCTTGCTGCCAAGTCAGAAATAACTGAAAACATGTTTTGTTTTGTAGTTTCTTCAAAATAGCCACCCTTTGCTCCGATTACTGCTTTGCACACTCTTGGCATTCTCTCCATGAGCTTCAAGAGGTAGTCACCTCAAATGGTTTTCACTTCACAGGTGGGCCTGAAGCTCATTGAGAGAATGCCAAGAGTGTGCAAAGCAGTAATCAGAGCAAAGGGTGGCTTTTTTGAACAAACTAGAATATAAAACTTGTTTAGTACATAACTCCACATGTGTTCATTCATAGTTTTGATGCCTTCAGTGACAATCAGGGGTGTCAAACTCAAATACAGAGTGAGCCAACATTTTAAACAGAACAAAGCCGCGGGCCAAGGTTGAACAAATGAACCTTTTAAAAGGGACCCAAACAAGTTTTGCATTAAATATTGAACACGCAAGCCTTATATAACTTTAGTGACATGCAAAATCCAGTTTGAAATAATAATAATAATAATTAAAAAAAATATCAATGGCATATCAAATCAAATTTAAATAAAAATGTTATGCCTTTTTTTCTATTTGCAATCTTCTGAGGTAAAAATCAATTTTTTTCCACAGGCTAATAATAAATTTTAAAATAAAATAACAATAATGAATGAACCAAACATTCAAGCCTTGAAGTAGCAAGAGAAAATGCATGAATAAAACGTTAATTATTGGTCAGTTTGCTGGAAGTTTCCCGGAAGAGTTAGTGCTGCAAGGGTTTCTGGGTATTTGTTCTGTTGCGTTGCAGTGCGGGTGTTCACCCGAAATGTGTTTGTCATTCTTGTTTGGTGTGGGTTCACAGTGGGGCACATATTTGTAACAGTGCTAAAGTTGTTTATATGGCCACCCTCAGTGTGACCTGTATGACTGTTGACCAAGTATGCCTTGCATTCACTTGTGCGTGTGTGTAAAAGCCACAAATATTATGTGACACGCTGTTAGTATGGAGGAAAAGCGGACGTGACGACAGGTTGTAGAGAACGCTAAAGGCAGTGTCTTAAATGCACGCCCCCAATATAGTTGTCCAGGTGGAAATCGGTAGAAAGTCGGGAGAATGGTTGCCCCGGGAGATTTTGGGGAGGGGCACAGAACTTCAGGAGTCTACCGGGAAAATTGGGAGGGTTGGCAAGTATGAGTATTAGCGGTGAATGCGGTGTTACAGCGGCACCGACGCTGCTTAACACCGGCGGGCCAGCTCTAATGCTAAATTAATATTGCCTCAAGGGCCAAATTAAATCACACGGCGGGCCAGAGTTTGACGCCCATGATGTAAATAGTCATGAAAATAAAGAAAACACATTGAAATGAGAAGGTTTGTCCACACTTTTGGCCTGTAGTGTAGATGATGTCATCACTGAATGTTGTAGGTATATCAATAAGCCTCTTGACAACCCCGACCATGCACACACTCTCCATGTCCTGTTGCCATAATAAACAGTGACACAACAACCGGAAAGTCTGTGGGTTGGGACATGTCGGAGGAATCTGACGACTTCATCACGGAGAGGAGCTTTATGCTGATTGTGCGGTTTATACTAGCAAACACAGTGTTTGACTTCTTATCAAGTGTATCATGTGCACACAGCAGACCAGTTAAGCTGGATTGATGCTTAAGCTTGTTTGCAGCAAATTCAAACATGCTTAGTTGTCATTAAATGTGACAATAGCAATTTGAAGCATGTACTTTGTCATGTAAGTTGCTATTTATGTGAAACTTATCTACAAAACCCGTTTCCATATGAGTTGGGAAATTGTGTTAGATGTAAATATAAACAGAATACAATGATTTGCAAATCCTTTTCAACCCATATTCAATTGAATGCACTACAAAGACAAGATATTTGATGTTCTAACTCATAATTTATTTTTTTTGCAAATAACTTTAAATTTCATGACTAACACGTGCCAAAGTAGTTGGGAAAGGGCATGTTCACCACTGTGTTACATCACCTTTTCTTTGAATAACAGTCAAAAAACATTTGGATGGTTCGCTTCCCCTTTGGTCCGGATGACACAATGTCAAATTTTTCCAAAAACTATTTGAAATGTGGACTCATCAGACCACAGAACACTTTTCCACTTTGCATCAGTCCATCTTAGATGATCTCGGGCCCAGAGAAAGCCGTCGGCGTTTCTGGATGTTGTTGATAAATGGCTTTCGCTTTACATCAGGGGTGTCAAACTCAAATACAGAGTGGGCCAAAATTTAAAACTGAACGAAGCCACGGGCCGAGGTTGAACAAATTAATCCTTTAATAGGGACCCAAACAAGTGTTGCATTGACTATTGACCAAGCAAGGCTTATATAACTTTATAGTGACGTGCAAAATTGAGTTTTAAATAATAATAATTAAAAAATAACAATGGCATATCAAATAAAATAAAAATACAAATTGAATGCCTCTTTTTGGCGGCGGGGTTTGGTGGTAGCGGGGGTGTATATTGTAGCGTCCCGGAAGAGTTAGTGATGCAAGGGTTTCTGGGTATTTGTTCGGTTGTGTTTATGTTATGTTACAGTGTGGATGTTCTCCCGAAATGTGTTTGTCATTTTTGTTTGCTGTGGGTTCACTATGTGCCGTATATTTGTAACAGTGTTGTTTATACGGCCACCCTCAGTGTGACCTGTATGGCTCTTGACCAAGTATGCTTTGCATACACTTGTGTGTGGGTATGAGCCGCATATATTATGTGAGTGGGCCGGCACGCTGTTTGTATGGAGAAAAAGCAGACGTGGCAACATGTAGAGAACGCCAAAGGCAGTGCTTTTACGGCCCGCCCCCAATATTAATGTCCGGGTGGAAATCAGGAAAAATTCGGGAGGGGCACTGAACTTCGGGAGTCTCCCGGGAAAATCGTGAGGGTTGACGAATATGAGTATTAGTGGTGAATGCGGTGTTACAGCGGCGGGCCAGCTCTAATGTTAATTTGATATTGCCTCAAGGGCCAAATGAAATTACACGGCGGGCCAGAGTTTGACACCAATTCTTTACATAGTAAAGTTTTAACTTGCACTTACAGATGTAGCGACAAACTGTATTTAGTGATAGTGGTTTTATGAAGTGTTCTTGAGCCCATGTGGTGATATCCTTTACAGATTGATGTCGGTTTTTGATACAGTGCCGTCTAAGGGATCAAAGGTCACGGTCATTCAATGTTGGTTTCCGGCCATGCCGCTTACGTGGAGTGATTTCTCCAGATTCTCTGAACCTTTTGATGATATTATGGAGCGTAGATGTTGAAATCCCTAAATTTCTTGCAATGTCACTTTGAGAAAGGTTGTTCTTAAACTGTTTGACTATTTGCTCACGCAGTTGTGGACAAAGGGGTGTACCTCGCCCCATCCTTTCTTGTGAAAGACTGAGCATTCTTTGGGAAGCTGTTTTTATAGCCAATCATGGCACCCACCTGTTCCCAATTAGCCTGCACACCTGTGGGATGTTCCAAATAAGTGTTTGATGTGCATTCCTCCACTTTATCAGTATTTATTGCCACCTTTCTCAACGTCTTTGTCACGTGTTGCTGGCATCAAATTCTAAGTTAATTAATATTTGCCAAACAAAAATAAGTTTATGAGTTTGAACATGGAATATTTTGTCTTTGTAGCATATTCAACTGAATATGGCTTGAAAAGGATTTGCAAATCATTGTATTCTGTTTATATTTACATCTAACACAATTCCCCAACTCATATAGAAAAAGGTTTTTTTTTATGTTTGGTGGTGGTCGGAGGGGCTTATGTGCAAATTGGCAGCCACGCTTCCGTCCGTCCACCCTAGGACAGCTGTGGCTACAAATGTAGCTCACCACCATACGTGTGTGAATGTGGAGTACGGGTTCTCTGTGAAGTGCTTGAGTGTCGAAAAAAGCGCTATATAAATCTGATCCAATATTGTTATTATTCCACAGGGCTGAGAAGACCGAGGTGCTGAGTGATGACCTCCTCCAGGTAAAGATGCCAAGTTATACACACATATACTTATGCACATAATCACGTGTGACAGTCGCTTGCTGTCGTGCCGGTTCCGCGGACCACCAAGGAAGGACATTCTGTCAAAACAGGTTTATTCCGCCATCCTAGTCACTGCCGTTGTGTCCTTGGGCAAGATACTTTACTCACCTGCTCCCAGTGCCACCCACACTGGTTTATATGTAAAAATTAGATATTGGGTTTCACTATGTGAAGCGCTTTGAGCCACTAAAGAAAAAGCGCTATATAAATATAATTCACTTCACTTCACTTATAGACTTCTTTATTTTTCAATAAGAAAGTCTCTTGCCGGGTTGCTTTTCAGCCTTGCCGTTCTCTGCTCACTCTTCCGCCCCAGCTTTTCAGCTTCGTGCGTCGTCTTCTTCCTTGCGCTCTCAGTCTCTCTCTCTCTGCGTAAGCTTCCCTCTGGCTCCTTCTCTTCTCTCTGCTTCTTCCCCTTACGTCCGCCGCTGCTGCCCTTTTACACAGTGCGACAGGATTGTTTAATTGTGCCCAGCTGGGCGATCCATGCACCTGATAATATTTGCGGCGTCGATCCCGGCGCGCGCCGCCTCGCCGCTTGCTCGCCATCCACGCCTCCTCGCCGCCATCTTGCAGCGGGCTCCGGTGTGCCCCGCCTCGTTGTCGGACTGCCGGCTACGCCTCTCCACACACATTTCATCAAACATATAATAACGTTGTTGCCTTAGAGCGGGTTTCGGCAACCCGCGGCTCTGGAGCCGCATGCGGCTCTTTAACGCCGCCCTAGTGGCTCCCTGGAGCTTTTTCAAAAATGTATGAAAAATGGAAAAAGATGATGGGGAAAAAATACATATTTTTTGTTTTAATAGGGTTTCTGTAGGAGGACAAACATGACACAAACCTCCCTAATTGTTATAAAGCACACAGTTTATATTAAACATGCTTCACTGATTTGAGTATTTGGCGAGCGCCGTTTTTTCCTACTAATTTTGGCGGTCCTTGAACTCACCGTAGTTTGTTTACATGTATAGCTTTCTCCGACGTGTTTTATGCTACTTCTTTTTCTGTCTCATTTTGTCCACCAAACTATCAACGAATGCACAAAGGTGAGTTTTGTTGACGTTATTGACTTGTGTGGAGTCCTAATCAGCTATGCATGACGGCAAGCAAATCGATGCTAACATGCTCTTTAAGCTAGCTGTATGTACATATTGCATCATTATGCCTCATTTATAGCTATATTTGAGCTCATTTAGTTTCATTTAAGTCCTCTTAATTCAATTGATATCTCATGACACACTATCTGTATGTAATATGGATTTTAATTTTTTGCGGCTCCAGACGTGTTTGTTTTTGTATTTTCGGTCCAATATGGCTCTTTCAATATTTTAGGTTGCCGAACCCTGCCCTAGGGGAAACTGGGTAACAAATGGCACACTGACAAAGCTAAACCTATTGTTACTATAACAATCTACAACAGGGGTGTCAAACTCAAATACAGAGTGGGCCAAAATGTAAAACTGAACGAAGCCGCGGGCCAAGGTTGAACAAATGAACCTTTTAATAGGGACCCAAACAAGTTTTGCATTGAATATTGAACAAGCAAGGCTTATATAACTTTATAGTGACATGCAAAATCCAGTTACAAATAATAAAAAACATCAATGGCATATCAAATACAATTTTAATGAAAATATTATGCCGCTATTCTATTTGCAGCCTTCTGAGGTAAATATCAAAACAAACTTTTTCCGCGGGCTAATAATGAATTTGAAAATAAAATGATAATGAATGAATCAAACATTCAAGCCTTGAAGTAGCAAGAGAAAGTGCATGAAAAAAACCTTAATTATTGCTGAGTTTGCTACACTGATTTGCTTTAACACTGAATACGGAACAAGCAACTCTTATATAACTTAATAGTGCAAAATCAACTTAAAAAAAACCAACGAAAAAACATCAATGGTATATAAAAAAAAAAATTTAAATGAAAAATTGAATGCCTCTTTTCTATTTGCAACCTTCTGAGGTAAATATCAACATTAACTTTTTCCACACGCGAATATATTTGAAAATAAAGTAACAATGAATACATCAACCATTCAGGCCTTTTTACTGCTCAGTTTGCGACACATGGTTGTTGGTAGCAAGCGGTGTATATTGTAGCGTCCCAGGAGAGTTAGTGCTGCAAGGGGTTCTGGTTATTTGTACTGTTGTGTTTATGTTGTGTTACGGTGCGGATGTTCTCCCGAAAATGTGTTTTTCATTCTTGCTTATTGTGGGTTCACAGTGTGGCGCATATTTTTAACAGTGTTAAAGTTGTTTATACGGCCACCCTCAGTGTGACCTGTATGGCTTTTGAATAAGTATTCATTGCATTCACTTCTGTGTGTGTAAAACCTGCATATATTATGTGAATGGGCCGGCACGCTGTTTGTAAGGAGGAAAATCGGACATGACGACATGTTGTAGAAGACGCTAGAGGCAGTGCCTTTAAGGCACGCCACCAATATTGTTGTCCGGGTAGAAATCAGGAGAAATTTGGGAGAATTGTTGCCCCGTGAGATTTTCGGGAGGGGCACTGAAATTCGGGAGTCTCCCGGTAAAATGGGGAGGGTTGGCAAGTATGAGTATTAGCGGTGAATGCGGTGTACCGGCGGGCCAGCTCTAATGTTAATCGGAAATTGCCTCGAGGGTAAAATGAAATTACATGGCGGGCCAAATTTGGCCCCCGGGCCAGAGTTTGACATCTATGATCTACAAGATTGATGTATGTTGCTTCTCCTTCATTTTTCTGTATTCAATTTTTATCTGTAGTTATCATTACGTATATGTATTGTTGCATTTGAACAACTGTATTGTTGATAATGGAAGTAAATTATTGGTATTGTTCATTATCAATAGTGATATTTCTATTAGTATTTGTGCTGCTCCATTTGTAGTGTAAAAATGCTCATTGCCATTTCTGTATTATTCATTTCGCTAACTGCTTGTTTGCTATCACTTTTACCATCATATTTGTACATATCCTATTTGCTAATGTTGCTCTATCGTCATTGTTGTTGTTGTTATTATGTTTGCTGTTGTTGTTTTTGTCTCTTCTCTGTCTTATCCCCCTCTTGTCCCCACATTTTCCCCCTCTGTCTTCTTTTTTTTCCCTTTCTATCCCCTCCTGCTCCGGCCCGGCTGCACCAAATGATAATATAAATACATTTATTAAAGTCAAATACAACTAAGGCAAGAAGAGAAGTATCCTACGCTTCTGTGTTGTAAAGTAAATCTGAACAGTCGATATGGGCTTCAACTCTATGATTTGCCTGAGAAGCTGGACAGGACAAAAAAAAAAAAAGATGCCAAGTTAATTTTATGACTGTTTATTTTTCTCATCCATAAATAATGACAGTATAGTGTCTCGCTATTCTGGATGATGATGTCATGGGTCAATATGTGGTGATATAATGTTGTCCCAAGGCAGTGGCATGGGCTAAACACCTCCATCAAGCCCCAAACTAAGAGTGTAAAAGCTATTGTTTTGATTGTGGATTGGTTGGCTACTGTAAATGCTGTAATAATTGATGGTATTATAGCCGCAAAGTAGGCAATAAATGGAGATAGGCTGTTCTTTCCTAAATTTGAAAACCCAGAGGGGATGTTTGTAACCTTTATGCGGATAACTAGAGTTTCCCGAGTGTTGTAAGCCTATCCTAACAACTACATTACCGCAAATTGTTAGTCGCTTTTCTTTGACTTTTTTTGTGTGTATGTGCTCGTGCTCTCCTCTGACCAACCGGCAATTTTTGTTCAATATGATTAGTAATTGTGAAATATACAGCCACTTTAAAATATGTATGTTCTTTTAATACACTGACTGATCATCTTGACATACTGTAAGTCAGCTGGTGGTAATGTAATTGTGAGCAAGTTGCAATCAGCCCCTTTAAGTATTTAACTGAAATGGTTTGGAATGCATGAAAAAGTGAAAAGAAAAACATCGCTTTATTTGACCAATATGGTTATTTATTAACAAGTATATTACCGTATTTTTCGGACTATAAGGTGTACTTAAAATCCTTTAATTTTCTCAAAACTCGACAGCACGCCTATAAGCGCCTAATGTACGGAATAATTCTGGTTGTGCTTACCGCCCTCGAAGCAATTTTATTTGGTACATGGTGTAATGGTAAGTGTGACCAGTAGATGGTAGTCACACATAAGAGATACGTGTACACTGCACTATGACTCCAGTAAACAACACCAACACTTGAAATGTTTCATTGGAAAATAAAGAACATTACACACGGTACTCAAAAATCTTGTCAAAATGTTTTAGTACGACCTGGAAGCCGCACCGCCTCATGGATTGTCAGCCCATTACGGCGACCGTAGTCAGAGATACAAGTATTACTATGGTGTGTGTGTATAAGAACTGCAAAATGGCATCCATTAGCAGACATATTATCTGGCGTTTTGTTTCGCAGTATTATGCAAAACGTACTTGTTTTACCTTCTGGTACCTGCTGATGTGTATTTGAGATCTGCATAAGTCCTGAAGATTTGTGCACATCCGCCACTGTAGTCCGTGTGGACACCGTAGTCGTAAGCTTCTTCTCTTTCTTTATCTTCTTGTTATGGGACTTTCACCCCCTGCTGTTGCCATTTTTTAATATAAAGTAGCGTAAAGTTCCAACTAGAGATGTCTGATAATATCAAACTGCTGATATTATGGGCCGATAAATGTTTTAAAATGTAACCTCGGAAATGATTGGTATCGGTTTCAAAAAGTGAAATTTATGACTTCTTAAAACACCGCTGTACGGACTGGTACACGGACGTAGAGAGAAGTACAGAGCGCCAATAAACCTTAAAGGCACTGCCTTTGCTTGCCGGCCCAATCACATAATACTTATGGCTTTTCACACACACAAGTGAATGCAAGGCATACTTGGTCAACAGCCATACAGGTCACACTGAGGGTGGCCCTATAAACAACTTTAACACTGTTACAAATATGCGCCACACTGTGAACCCATACCAAACAAGAATGACAAACACATTTTGGGAGAACATCCGCACCGTAACACAACATAAACACAACAGAACCCCTTGCAGCACTAACTCTTCCGGGACGCTACAAAATACACGCCCCCTGCTACCAACATCAACACCAGACCCCCTTCAACCCCGCCCACCTCAACCTCCTCGTGCGCTCTCAGGGAGAGCATGTCCCAAATTAAAAAATAATGCACTTTGTGACTTCAATAATAAATATGGCAGTGCCATGTTGGCAATTTTTTCCATAACTTGAGTTGATTTATTTTGTAAAACCTTGTTGCATTGTTTAATGCATCCAGCGGGTAATCACAACAAAATTAGGCATCCATCCATCTTCTTCCGCTTATCTGTGGTCAGGTCGCGGGGGCAGCAGCCTAAGCAGGGAAGCCTAGACTTCCCTCTCCCCAGTAACTTGGTTTCGCTCTTCCCGGGGGTCCTGAGTCGTTCCCAGGCCAGCCGGGGGACATAGTCTTCCCAACGTGTCCTGGGTCTTCCCCGTGGCCTCCTACCGGTCAGACGTGTCCGAAAAACACCTCCCTAGGGAGGCGTTCGGGTGGCATCCTGACCAGATGCCCGAACCACCTCATCTGGCTCCTCTCCATGGGGAGGAGCAGCGGCTTTACTTTGAGCTCCCCCCAAACTCATTTGGGCCGCTTGTACCCGTGATCTTATCCTTTCGGTCATGACCCAAAGCTCATGACCATAGGTGAGGATGGGAACGTAGATCGACCGGTAAATTGAGAGCTTTGCCTTCCGGCTCAGCTCCTTCTTCACCACAACGGATCGATACAACGTCTGCATTACTGAAGACGCCGCACCGATCCGCCTGTCGATCTCACCATCCACTCTTCCCTCACTCGTGAACAAGACTCCGAGGTACTTGAACTCCTCCACTTGGGGAAGAGTTCAATGTACAATGACAATAAAGAGATATTCTATTCTATTCTATTCTACATGCACGGCCAAACCCTCCAGGCTCCATTATTGTACTCAAAGCGACGCCGGCATGCAAACAGGATTTCAGGTTGTTTCGAGAGAGATTCCCCCATCCGTCATTCTTGTTAAAGGGGAACATTATCAGCAGACCTATGTAAGTGTCAATATATACCTTGATGGTGCAGAAAAAAGACCATCTATTTTTTTAACCGATTTCCGAACTCTAAATGGGTGAATTTTGGCGAATTAAAAGCCTTTCTGTTTATCGCGCTGGAAGTGATGACGTCAGAATGTGACGTCACCGAGGTAACACACCCACCATTTTCATTTTCAACACATTACAAACACCGTGTCTCAGCTCTGATATTTTCCGTTTTTTTGGACTATTTTTTGGAACCTTGGAGACATCATGCCTGGTGGGTGTGTTGTCGGAGGGTGTAACAACACTAACAGGGAGGGATTCAAGTTGCACCACTGGCAAGAAATCTGCCGCCAGACCCCCATTGAATGTACCAGAGTGTCTCCACATTTGACCGGCGATGCTAAGACAGACATGGCACAGAGATGTATGGATAACCTGCAGATGCATTTGCAACGATAGTCAACAAAATCACAAAGGTGAGTTTTGTTGATGTTGACTGCCAACTAATCGATGCTAACATGCTACGCTAATTGATGCTAACATGCTATTTACCGGCGGTGCTAAAGCAGACATGGCACAGAGATGTATGGATAACCTGTAGATGCATTTGCAACTATATTACGTTTCCTTCCACCCACATTTAATGCGAAACAAACACTTACCAATCGACAGATTTAAGTTGCTCCAGTGTCAAAAGATGCGAAAGTCCTGATCGTTTGGTCCGCACATTTTACCGGCGATGCTAACGCAGCTATTCGGCCATGCTATGGCTATGAATAGCGTCAATAGCTATTCGCTCAATAGCTTCAGTTTCTTCTTCAATATTTTCATACTCCAACCATCCGTTTCAATACATGCGTAATCTGTTTGAATCGCTGAAATCCGAGTTTGAATCCGAGCTAATGTCGCTATATCTTGCTGTGGTATTCCCATTGTTTGTTTACATTGGCAGCACTGTGTGACGTCACAGGGAAATGGACAGTGTCTTCGCAGAGAGCCCAAAATAAGGCACTTTAAAGCTTTATTTAGGGATACTCTGAGACCGGTAAAATTTTGAAAAAAACTTCCAAAAAATACAACAAGCCACTGGGAACTGATTTTTATTGTTTTTAACCCTTTTGAAATTGTGCTGATGTTCCCCTTTAAGTCAAACATCGAAGTCTGCTACAGTCATCATCAAGTCTCAAAGCAAGACTCGTCGAGTAACACCATCATGGCGACTCTTTCATTGTGGGTTTGGCGGCAGCGGCAGGAGGAGACTATGTTGTTTTTCCACTGAAGGCGAATCCAGGCAAAGTTCTGCTATCTTAGAATCCCACTGCTTGTGTGTCAGTGGGGGATGGGACTGCTTGGAAGAAAAAAATACTTTTGAGGAAAAAAAGCATATCCAGACAAGAAGGGAGATGAGGAGCGATGGTTGGTGATCAACTTTTGTTCCGGCTAGTAATTACGCTAACTTGACGTTAAACCTCTGGGGATCAGAAGGCATTTGCTTGTCCTCTTTGACGTCAGGAGCTTTGTGCTGCTGAGTTGGACATTCCTTCAGTCAGGAATGCAGCCGTCGGAGTCACTGCCTCATCAGTCAGCTATTAAAGAGTCATCTATTTCTTTATCTGTTTTTAGCGCCGTCCCAGTCCGTTAAATAATTAGCAATATAACCTTTTTTTTTTCCAGCATGCTCCTGTAAACCCCTTCCCACTGAGCCTCCAAAATGTGAAATTTGACGCTCCGCTTTCCACGGCATAAGAGTCTTAGTCTTTTTCCATCTGTTGTTCCATAGTGTTTTTGTGCTGGCTGAGGCATTGGTCCTGTTTGGACGTGTTCTGCTTCAGTGGGAGAGTTGGGAAAAATCTCTTGACATTTTGGGAATAATAGTGACATAAATAAATAAATAAATAAATGGGTTGTACTTGTATAGCGCTTTTCTACCTTCAAGGTACTCAAAGCGCTTTGACATTACTTCCACATTTACCCATTCACACACACATTCACACACTGATGGAGGGAGCTGCCATGCAAGGCGCTAACCAGCACCCATCAGGAGCAAGGGTGAAGTGTCTTGTTCAGGACACTACGGACGTGACGAGGTTGGTACTAGGTGGGGATTGAACCAGGGACCCTCGGGTTGTGCACGGCCACTCTCCCACTGCGCCACGCCGTCCCTTAAACTACAATGTCAGCATGCTAGCAAATATTTGACTCTTAGGTGTATACCTAATAGGGAAATAATAATACATATTTCTGTCAAGTTGCCTTTCAGGGCACCCAAGGTCGCTGTACAACAAATAAAAGTAGTACATCGTTTTACAATAAGCAAAAATAATGCCAAAATTAGCATGCTAATTTTAGCAACACTAGCAAATTAGCATTAGAAAGTAAAATTCATTACCTTAGGTCGACCTTGAGACCTCCGAATTCGAGAGATTTGTCGGGGTTAAGGGGGAAGAGTATATATATATACATATATAGTACAGTACACAATAATGAAAACACAGTTCTATTAAATGTACTGTACTTGCTGCTTACTTAAAAAAAACAACAACACTTACCTTTTACTATTTGAGTAGCTTTCATTCTGCCATTTGAGTACTGGCGAGCGATCTCTGAATACGGGAACATATACTTCACGGATTTGTTGAAAGCAACCGCAAATGAGAACAGGATGTTACCTGCAGCTATCAGCATAGCCATCTTTGTCTCGGCATATGTTACACCCTCGGGTCTCCATTTAGCAAGGTGGACCATAATACCAGGCGTTGCCACAGCCTTGTGCTTCTCTGACCGTTCATGAGTGACTATATCCGTTTGGCCACCGTGTCCAATGTTGAAGTCTGATCTACAAAATTTGGAGGCAGCATACCCTTTCCCCTTCGATCTGTCCTGGATGAACTGAAATTCTTGTTTTCAATCATTTTGGAACTTGCAAGAGTACTTCTTCTTCTTACTCGTCGTCGCCATGACTGTCTCTTCTTGGTTCTTCTGCTTCATTTCCTTCTTGTTGTTGTGTGTGTAGTTGTGTACTCTCCAAAAGCTGTAGATGTTAAAAGGTCTGTGAGTGAAAGGCACGCCCCCAATATTGTTGTTCGGCTGGAAATCGGGAGAAATTCGGGAGAATTGTTGTCCTGGGAGATTTTCGGGAGAGGCACTGAAATCACTGTATCACGATACAGGATATAGCCATGAAAATTAGCATGACAAAACTATGAGAAACACAAGTAGGGTTGCCTTGAAAAACAGAACTGTCCCGTATTTGAAAATTAAAATACACGTCCTGTAAGGAGTCTCAAAGGGAGGCACTTAATCAGTATAAATAACCATGAGAATCATCCATCAATCCATCTTCTTCCACTTATCTGAGGTCGGGTCGCGGGGGCAGCAGCCTAAGTGCATTGAACTTTCACAGTATCATGTTAGACCCGCTCGACATCCATTGCTTTCGGTCCCCTAGAGGGGGTGGGGGGGGGTTGCCCACATCTGAGGTCCTTTCCAAGGTTTCTCATAGTCAGCATTGTCACTGGCGTCCCACTGGATGTGAATTCTCCCTGCCCACTGGGTGTGAGTTTTCCTTGCCCTTGTGTGGGTTCTTCCGAGGATGTTGTAGTCGTAATGATTTGTGCAGTCCTTTGAGACATTTGTGATTTGGGGCTATATAAATAAACATTGATTGATTGATTGATTGAAGTCCCGCAGCGAGCTGCACGAGCCCCGGGACCCCCGGGGATGACCAAAAGACACCCAGGAGTGAACCATTAAAAGTGGGGGACGAATTGAGGAAAAGTCAGAAAAAGGTCCGAAATTGTTTAAAAATCCTACCCAGGATGGAGTTTTAAGCAGGGAAGCCCAGACTTCCCTCTCCCCAGCCACTTGGTCTAGCTCTTCCCGGGGGATCCCGAGGCGTTCCCAGGCCAGCCGGGAGACATAGTCTTCCCAACGTGTCCTGGGTCTTCCCCGTGGCCTCCTACCGGTTGGACGTGCCCTAAACACCTCCCTAGGGAGGCGTTCGGGTGGCATCCTGACCAGATGCCCGAACCACCTCATCTGGCTCCTCTCCATGTGGAGGAGCAGCGGCTTTACTTTGAGTTCCTCCCGGATGGCAGAGCTTCTCACCCTATCTCTAAGGGAGAGACCTGGAAACTCATTTGGGCCGCTTGTACCCGTGATCTTATCCTTTCGCTCATGACCCAAAGCTCATAACCATAGGTGAGGGTGGGAACGTTGATCGACCGGTAAATTGAGAGCTTCGCCTTCCGGCTCAGCTCCTTTTTCACCACAACGGATCGGTACAACGTCCGCATTACTGAAGACGCCGCACCGATTCACTCTTCCCTCACTCGTGAACAAGACTCCGAGGTACTTGAACTCCTCCTCTTGGGGCAAGGTCTGCTCCCCAACCCGGGGATGGCACTCCACCCTTTTCCGGGCGAGAACGAGAATCGAAATGAGTAAAACCTCAAAAGGAATTATTGAATGAGTTCACGATAAACTTATTACCAGCACTTTAGTAGGAAATACAGAATACAAGTGTGCAATAAGAGAATAAAATAGAACAATAAAACGCTAGAAATTCAATAGAGTCCTCTGTCTCAAAGGGACATCGGTCCGTAATAAATCATCAATGTTTTTTTTTACCCTATTTTTCGGACTATAAGGCACACTTAAAATCCTTTCATTCCCTCAAAACTCGACAGCGCACCTTATAACCCTGTGCGCCTAATGTACGGAATCATTTTGGTTGCGCTTACCGACCTCAAATCTATTTTATTTGGTACATGGTGAAATGATAAGTGTGATGAGTATATGGCAGTCAAACATAAGAGATATGTGTAGACTGCAATATGACTCAAGTAAACAACAACAAAATGTTATGTTCCATTAAAAATATAGAACATTACTACACAAGGCACTCAAAAATCAATCAAAATGTTTTAGTAGGACTTTGGTAAGCTATAAGGCCACACCACTCGATGGATTGTACTGTGCTTCAACATACGAGTATTATTATGGTGTGTGTGTATAAGGTTTGATTGATTGAAACTGTTATTATTAGATTGCACAGTACAGTACATATTCCGTACAATTGACCACTAAATGGTAACACCCCAATACGTTTTTCAACTTCGGGGTCCACGTTAATCAAGTCATGGTAAGACATTATCCGGCGTTTTGTTTCACAATATTATGCAAAAAGCAACTTTTCTTACTTTTCTTTCTGGTACCTGCTGATCTGTATTTGGGACCTGTGTAAGTCCTGAAAATTTGCGCGCACCCGCCTTTGTAGTCCGTGATGACACTGTAGTCGATAAGCTTCTACTTTTTCTTTATCTTCTTGTTGTGTGACATTCATCCTCCACTGTTGCCATTTCTAATATAAAGTAGTGTAAAGTTCTTACTTATTTCCGTCAGTAAACTCACTGTGAAAGCACTAAAACATACCGGTGTAGTGAGTTAAATTATTCACCCAAGGAACTTTAGTTATTAGAGAGTTCCGGTCGAACGTTTTTTTCACGGGACACATTTCAGGCCTTGTTGTTGCACTAGTGAGCCGCGGTTTAGCTCGGTTGGTAGAGAGGCCGTGCCAGCAACTTGAGGGTTGCAGGTTCGATTCCCGCTTCTGCCAACCTAGTCGCTGCCGTTGTGTCCTTGGGCAAGACACTTTACCCACCCACTCCCAGTGCCACCCACACTGGTTTGAATGTAACTTAGGTATTGGGTTTCACTATGTAAAGCGCTTTGAGTCACTAGAGAAAAAGCGCTATATAAATAAAATTCACAATGAGGAGATGCTGCTCCGTTATTGATTGAAGTGAAGTGTGAATGTCATAAAAACAGTTAGCTCCATCTTTTGACACTTCTTCCACTCCCGTCCTTGCACGCTACACCGTTACAACAAAGATGACGGGGAGAAGACGCTGTCGAAGATGAGGCACATAAATAAGACCGCCCACAAAAAGCCGCATCCTGAAGAGACTGTCAGAAAGCGACTTGAAGATGATCTGTAAAACATCATCTTTGCAACATTTTGACCAAAGAACCAGCATTAAATGTTATGTAGACCAGTGTTTTTCAACTTTTTTTGTGCAGACACATTTTTTGCATTGCAAAACCCTGGAGGCAAACCACCAGCAGAAATCATTAAAAAAATGAAACTAAGTTGACAGTAAAAAGTCTTCATTGCAATTGTAGGATATGACTTTAAGCCATGACTAAGCATGCATCACTGTAGATCTTGTCTCAAAGTAGGTGTACTGTCACCACTTGTCACATCACGCCCTGACTTATTTTGAGTTTTTTGACCTTTTCCTGTGTGTAGTGTTTTAGTTCTTGTCTTGCGCTCCTATTTTGGTGGCTTTTTCTCTTTTTTTGGTATTTCCCTGTTGCAGTTTCATGTCCTCCTTTGAGCGATATTTTCCGCATGTACTTTGTTCTAGCAATCAAGAATATTTCAGGGCGCGTCTGTCTGCGGCCTGCTGCCGGCCGGCCTGGGCGGCGTGGGGCGGGTGGTCCCTGGTTCCCTGGGCGCCACACCTGCTGTTTGGGTTGGGCTCTCTGGGCGGCTGGGTCCGCACTCTGGGGGTCAAATATATTGTACATACAAACACACATATACTGTACTAACACACACACACACTGTTACTCATACATACAAACGTCCATACATTGCTACCTACGCTCCCACATACATACACACATACATTACATACCTACATACTCCAAGGCCGTCCATCCACGAGCACATTCACGGTACAAACATACACATACTGTACATATACATTCACTGTACAAACAAACATACATATACACATACATACACAAATACATTACATAACTACATACTCCAAGTCCGTCCATCCACGCGCACATTCACGGTACAAACATACACATACTGTCCATATACAAACAAATATACATATACTGTACATATACATTCAATGTACAAACAAACATACATATACTGTACATATACATTTACTGTACAAACAAACATACATATACTGTACATATACATTCACTGTACAAACATACATATACACATACATACACAAATACATTACATAACTACATACTCCAAGTCCGTCCATCCACGCGCACATTCACGGTACAAACATACACATACTGTCCATATACAAACAAACATACATATACTGTACATATACATTCAATGTACAAACAAACATACATATACTGTACATATACATTTACTGTAGAAACAAACATACATATACTGTACATATACATTCACTGTACAAACAAACATACACATACTGTACATATACATTCACTGTACAAACAAACATACACATACTGTACATATACATTCACTGTACAAACAAACATACATATACTGTACATATACATTCACTGTACAAACAAACATACACATACTGTACATATACATTCACTGTACAAACAAACATACATATACTGTACATATACATTTACTGTACAAACATTCATATACACATTCTGTTTATATACAAGTAAATATACATACATACACTCATGCACATAATCATGTTTCATCAACCATATATCAACGTTGTTGCCCTAGGGCAGAGGTAGGGAACCTATGGCTCTAGAGCCAGATGTGGCTCTTTTGATGACTGCATCTGGCTCTCTGATAAATCTGAGCTGACATTGCTTAACACGATAAGTCATGAATAATTCCACTTGTAATCACGGTGTTAAAAATAACGTTCAAAATATAAAACATTCTCATGCATTTTTAATCCATCCATCGGTTTTCTACCGCACCTGTTCAAGAAGTTGCGTTAATGGTAAGAAGTTATTTATTTATTATTGGTTATTTTGGGGCTTGCCCTCCTGGGGGTTCTTCAGACCACCAAGCACCGACATGAGAGCCTGTTTCAGGGTTAAAATATTGTTTTATTTTTCAATAAGTCTCTCAGTTACTTTCCAGCAATTTTATTTTTCTCTTTTGTTCTCGCTTGCACTCTGGCTCCAGCTCCAACCCCGTCTCTCCTCCTGGCTGCTGCTTATAACCGAGCGACAGGTGATTAGATAACAAGGCTCAGTTGGACCATCTACGCACCTGTCGCTGATTTCGAGGCTGGTCCTGGCACACCCCAGTTCGCTGCAGGCCCGCAGGCCACACCCCCTCAATAGTTAGCTTTCAGAATAACGATGTTATTACAAGGAATAAGAGACCTATTATACTCTAGAAATGTTGGTCTTGCTTAAAAATGCACGCGTTTAGTTGTGTTCAGTGTTAAGAAAAATATTATATGGCTCTTACGGAAATACATTTTAAAAAGGTTCCCGACCCCTGCCCTAGGGTAAACTGGGTAACACAAGGCATATTGACAGAGCTTAAACCATTTTTACTATAACAATCTACAAGATTAATATAGGTTGCCTCTCTCTCTCTTCCCTTTCATCTTTCGGTATTCCTTCTTGTTCTTTTTTTTTTTTATTATCTTCCTAGCTATCATTATGTATACGTATCGTTGCATTTGAACAACTTTGTTGATAATAGAGGTAAACTATTGGTTTTGTTTCTGATCAATAGCGCTTTTAGTATTGGTATTTGTATTGCTCCAGTTTTAGTGTAAAAATGCTCATTGTCTAAACTATATTATTTATTTCACTAACTGCTTATTTGCTATCACTTTTACGATCATATTTGTACATATTATGTATGTGCTGGTGTTGTTCTATTGTTATTGTTGTTGTATTTGCTGTTGTTGTTTTTGTCTCTCTGTCTAATCCCCCTCTTATCCCCACAATTTCCCCCTCTGTCTTCCTTTTTTTTTCTTTCTATCCCCTCCTGCTCCGGCCCGGCTGCACCAAATAATAATATAAATACATTTAAGAAAGCTAAATAAAAATAAATATCCAACACTGCTCTTTTGTAAAGTAAATGTAATTTGTACAACCAATATGGGCATCTACAAACCCCTTTTCCATATGAGTTAGGAGATTGTGTTAGATGTAAATATAAACGGAATACAATGAATATTTCAGTTGTTTTTATCCTCCTTCGTGGGGACATTGTTGATTGTCATATCATGTTCGAATGTACATTGTGGATGCCTTCTTCGCGCCACAGTAAGTCTTTGCTGTTGTCCAGCATTCTGTTTTTGGTTTACTTTTGTAGCCAGTTCAGTTTTGGTTTCGTTCTGCATAGCCTTCCCTAAGCTTCAATGCACTCACCTTTTGTTTATTTTTGGTTTAAAGGGGAACATTATCAGCAGACCTATGTAAGCGTCAATATATACCTTGATGGTGCAGAAAAAAGACCATATATTTTTTTTAACCGATTTCAGAACTCTAAATGAGGGAATTTTGGCGAATTAAACGCCTTTCTGTTTATCGCGCTGGAGGCGATGACGTCAGAATGTGACGTCGCCGAGGTAACACACCCACCATTTTCATTTTCAACACATTGTAAACATTGGGTCTCGGCTCTGTTATTTTCCGTTTTTTCGACTATTTTTTGGAACCTTGGAGACATCATGCCTGGTGGGTGTGTTGTTGGAGGGTGTAACAACACTAACAGGGAGGGATTCAAGTTGCACCACTGGCAAGAAATCTGCCGCCAGACCCCCATTGAATGTACCAGAGTGTCTCCACATTTGACCGGCGATGCTAAGACAGACATGGCACAGAGATGTATGGATAACCTGCAGATGCATTTGCAACCATTAAGTCAACGAAATCACAAAGGTGAGTTTTGTTGATGTTGTTGACTTATGTGCTAATCAGACATATTTGGTCATGGCGTGACTGCCAGCTAATCGATGCTAACATGCTATGCTAATCGACGCTAACATGCTATTTACCGGCGGTGCTAAAGCAGACATGGCACAGAGATGTATGGATAACCTGCAAATGCATTTGCAACGATAGTCAACGAAATCACAAAGGTGAGTTTTGTTGATGTTGACTGCCAGCTAATTGATGCTAACATGCTATTTTCCCGGCGGTGCTAAAGCAGACATGGTACAGAGATGTATGGATAACCTGTAGATGCATTTGCAACTATATTACGTTTCCTTCCACCCACATTTAATGCGAAACAAACACTTACCAATCGACGGATTTAAGTTGCTCCAGTGTCACAAGATGCGAAAGTCCTGATCGTTTGCTCCGCACATTTTACCGGCTATGCTAATGCAGCTATTCGGCCATGCTATGGCTATGAATAGCGTCAATAGCTATTCGCTCAATAGCTTCAGTTTCTTCTTCAATATTTTCATACTCCAACCATCTGTTTCAATACATGCGTAATCTGTTGAATCGCTTAAGTCGCTGAAATGCGAGTTTGAATCCGAGCTAATGTCACTATATCTTGCTGTGGTATTCCCATTGTTTGTTTACATTGGCAGCACTGTGTGACGTCACAGGGAAATGGCCAGTGTCTTCGAAGATAGCGAAAATAAGGCACTTTAAAGCTTTATTTAGGGATATTCCGAGACCGGTAACATTTTTTAAAAAACATCATAAAATACAACATGCCACTGGGAACTGATTTTTATTGTTTTTAACCCTTTTGAAATTGTGATAATGTTCCCCTTAAAGCATTAGATACCTTTTTACCTGCACGCTGCCTCCCGCTGTTTCCGACATCTACAAAGCAATTTGCTACCAGTTGCCTCACACTGATGTGTGGGATCTGAGTATTACACGGTTATTACTCCGCCGAGATCTAGACAGCACCGACACTCAACAACAACAACACATTATTTGCAGACTAGAATTACTGGTTTGCAAACATTTTTTTTACCCAAATAGGTGAAATTAGATCATCTCCCTTAGCACACCAAACTGTATCTCACGGCACTCTAGTTGAAAAACACTGATGTACACCACAAGGAAGTCTTTTTACATTTAGGAAAAAAAAAACAACCCTTTATTGTATTTTGTATGAAATTTGTCCTGAATAGACCCGCTCATCGGCAGTGCGCCTTATAATCTAGAAAAGAAGGTAATTCCTGTAGTGCAATGGTATGCACTTTTGGGAAGGGTGTGGTAGACAATATATATTAACAATATGAAAATGTCATATCACGGTTACTGTGCCAAATTTAGACTGGACATTTTTTCTGCCTTTTTTTTGTGTAATAAAATATATGCTAAGCTAGTTAGGTCATTAGTGAATTATATTTTTATATATATTATTGCAAGTTAGGCAAACTTTATTTAGTTACTTATTTCAACTGTTTAGGTCAGGGGTCGGGAACCTTTTTGGCTGAGAGAGCCATACAAGCCAAATATTTTAAAAAGTATTTCCGTGAGAGCCATATAATATTTTTTTAAGACTGAACACAACTAAATGCGTGCATTTTTAAGTAAAACCAACATTTCTTAGAGTATAATAAGTGTCTTATTCTTTTTAATAACACTGTTGGGACAGCGTGGCGCAGTGGGAGAGTGGCCGTGCGCAACCCGAGGGTCCCAGGTTCAATCCCCACCTAGTACCAACCTCGTCACGTCCGTTGTGTCCTTGAGCAAGATACTTCACCCTTGCTCCTGATGGGTGCTGGTTAGCGCCTTGCATGGCAGCTCCCTCCATCAGTGTGTGAATGTGTGTGTGAATGTAGAAGTAGTGTCAAAGCGCTTTGAGTACCTTGAAGGTAGAAAAGCGCTATACAAGTACAACCCATTTATGTATTTATTTGTTATTCTGAAGCGAACCAACAATACATAAAATACTTCTTACCATTAATGTGACTTCTTCAAGAGGTGCGGTAGAAACCAGATGGATGGATTAAAATGCATGAGAATGTTTTATATTTTGAAAGTTATTTTTGACACTGTGACTACCAGTGGAATTATTCATTATTTATCGTGTTAAGCAATGTCAGCTCAGATTTATCCGAGAGCCAGATGCAGTCATCAAAAGAGCCACATCTGGCTCTAGAGCCATAGGTTCCCTACCCCTGATTTAGGTGCTGCTGACATTACTTTTGTTTCCTTCCCAGCATCAATCAATCAATGTTTATTTATGTAACCCTAAATCTGATGTGAATGACTATGAAAAACTTTGGAGAGGACCGCACGTGTGGGCAACCCCCCACCCCCCTCCCCTCTAGGGGGACTGAAATTAATGGATGTCGAGTGGGTCCAACACGGGGGTCGGCAACCCGCGGCTCTTTAGCGCCGCCCTAGTGGCTCTCTGGAGCTTTTTCAAAAATGTATGAAAAATGGAAAAAAATGAAGGAAAAAAAACACATTTTTTTGTTTTAATATGGTTTCTGTAGGAGGACAAACATGACACAAACCTCCCTAATTCTTATAAAGCACACTGTTTATATTAAACATGCTTCACTGATTCAACTATTTGGCGTACGCCGTTTTGTCCTACTAATTTTGGCGGTCCTTCAACTCACCTTGATTTGTTTACATGTTCAACTTTCTCGGACGTGTTTTATGCCACTTCTTTTTCTGTCTCATTTTGTCCACCAAACTTAACGTTGTGCATGAATGCACAAAAGTGAGTTTTGTTGATGTTACTGTCTTGTGTGGAGTCCTAATCAGACATATTTTGTCCCTGCATGACTAATCGATGCTAACATGCTATTTAGGCCAGTGGTCCCCAACCTTTTTGTATCCGCGGACCGGTCAACGCTTAATAATTTGTCCCGCGCCCCAGGGGAGTGGGGGGGGTTTGGGGGATCCTTTTTTTTTTCTTTCTTTGTCATGAAAAAGGGAGGTTTTTGTGGTTAGTGCACTAATTGTAAGTGTATATTGTGTTTTTTATGTTGATTTTATAAATTATTATTAGTATTTTGTTTTATTTTTTTAAATAAAAATGAATAAAAAATATTCTGCGGCCCGGTACCAATCGGGCCACGGCCGGTCCGCGGCCTGGTGGTTGGGTACTACTGATTTAGGCTAGCTACATGTACACATTCCATCATTATGCCTCATTTGTAGCTATATTTGAGCTCATTTAGTTTCCTTTAAGTCCTCTTAATTCAATTTATATCTCATGACACACTATCTGTATGTAATATGGCTTTTAATCTTGTTTTGCGGCTCCAGACAGATTTGTTTTTGTATTTTTGGTCCAATTGGCTCTTTCAACATTTTGGGTTGCCGACCCCTGGTCTAACAGAATATTGTGAAAGCATGCAAATGCATTATTTTTGTTCTAATAAATTTCAAATTTCAATGTTGCTATCATGCTAATCCACCACCGCGGCTAGCAAATGTAAAAAATGAGAAGAAAACTATTGACTTTCGCCTCCACCCCTGCTTGTTGGATGTTGCATATTTTTTTGCCGCAGCTGCTCCGATGTCTCCACATGTCTAGACAAAATATGTTCTCAATAACCGTCTTGCAAACCTTTGAACAGGTTTGTAGGTGAGGCAGGAGGGATAGTCTCTGTTCTGTTAATCTTTAAATTACCCACTCCATTTTGTAAAACTGAGCAAATGCTAACACTATTTATGGCAATCATCAGTAATGTTTTTAAATATTTAATAATAGAAAGTGAATTATATTTATGTAGCCCTTTTCTCTAGAGACTCTTAACATAGCGAAACCCATTATCTACATATTTTAGCTACATTCAAACTAGTGTGGCTAGCACTGGCAGTTGGTGGTTAAAGTCTCTTGCCAAAGGACACAACAGCAGAGACTAGGATGGTGGAAGCGGAGATTGAACCTGGAACCCTCAAGTTGCTGGCACGGCCACATTACCAACCAAGCTACACGGCCCTTTGGGACAAATGTAGAGTGCATAGAAGGTTCTATCAAATGCTTACATTTTTTCTGTGAACTCTAGACAAGTCTAGAATGTTCCCTCTTGGGAGTTTGAACTTCTTCCAGCTGACTTGCAGGTTAAAGGGGAACTAAAGTGCACTTTAAGAAAAAAAAAGTTGCCTATCGTTTACAATCATTATAAAACACTTGACGACGGATGGATTTTTTTAATAATGCATTCTAACACGTAAATAAAAGTCTGGCGGAGATCCCCTATTCCACCCATAAAACCCAATAAATAACTATTTTTAAAACCGCCAAAAATACTCCATTTACATTTCATGACTTGAATATTAACCAAGTATTAGTGATAGGGATGTCCGTTAATATCGGACTGCCGATAATTGCTTTAAAATGTGATATCGGAAATGTTCGGTATATGTTTCAAAATGATCAGTATCGGTTTGAAAAGTAAATGTTATGACTTTTTCAATTTGCCGCTGTGTACACGGACATAGGGAGGAGTACAGAGCGCTAATAAACATAATATCTGCGGCTCTTTACACAAACAAGTGAATGCAATGCGTACTTGGTCAACAGCCAAACAGGTCACACTGGGGGTGGCAGTATAAACAAGTTTAACACTGTTATAAATATGCGCCACACTGTGAACCCACACCAAACAAGAATGACAAACGCATTTCAGGAGAACATCCGCACCGTAACATAACATAAACACAACAGAACAAATACCCAGAAACCCTTGCAGCACTAACTCTTCCAGGACGCTACAATATACACCCCCCCCTCCAACCCGCCCACCTCAACCTCCTCGTGCTCTCTCAAGGAGAGCATGTCCCAAATTCCAAGCTGCTGTTTTGAGGCATGTTAAAAACAATAATGCACTTTGTGACTTCAATAATAAATATGACAGTGCCATGTTGGCATTTTTTTCCATAACTTAAGTTGATTTATTTTGGAAAACCTTGTTACATTTTTGAATGCAACCTCCGTGGCATCACAACAAAATTAGGCATGATGATGTGTTAATTCCACGACTGTATATATCGGTGGATATCAGTAATTAAGAATTGGACAATAGCGGACATCGGCAAAAAAGCCATTATCGGACATCTCTAATTAGTGATACTGTTGTTATGAGCGCTAACGCAGACAATTTGTAGCGACAACGTGATCACAAACATGAGTCCTTATGTTTATATCATCGAGTGATTCCTAACCTTTTCCTTTGAGTTTCCTTAAAGGGGAACATTATCACAATTTCAAAAGGGTTAAAAACAATAAAAATCAGTTCCCAGTGGCTTGTTGTATTTTTTGAAGTTTTTTTCAAAATTTTACCGGCCTCAGAATATCCCTAAATAAAGCTTTAAAGTGCCTTATTTTCAATATCTTCAAAACCACTGGCCATTTCTCTGTGACGTCACACAGTGCTGCCAATGTAAACAAACAATGGGAATACCACAGCAAGATATAGCGACATTAGCTCCGATTCAAACTCGGATTTCAGCGACTTAAGCGATTCAACAGATTACGCATGTATTGAAACAGATGGTTGGAGTATGAAAGTATTGAAGAAGAAACTGAAGCTATTGAGCGAATAGCTATTGACGCTATTCATAGCCATAGCATGGCCGAATAGCTGCGTTAGCATCGCCGGTAAAATGTGCGGACCAAACGATCAGGACTTTCGCATCTTTTGACACTGGAGCAACTTAAATCCGTCGATTGGTAAGTGTTTGTTTTGCATTAAATGTGGGTGGAAGGAAACGTAATATAGTTGCAAATGCATCTACAGGTTATCCATACATCTCTGTGCCATGTCTGCTTTAGCACCGCCGGTAAATAGCATGTTAGCATCGATTAGCGTAGCATGTTAGCATCGATTAGCTGCCAGTCAACATCAACAAAACTCACCTTTGTGATTTCTGTGACTTTATCGTTGCAAATGCATCTGCAGGTTATCCATACATCTCTGTGCCATGTCTGTCTTAGCATCGCCGGTCAAATGTGGAGACACTCTGGTACATTCAATGGGGGTCTGGCGGCAGATTTCTTGCCAGTGGTGCAACTTGAATCCGTCGATTGGGAAGTGTTTGTTTTGCATTAAATGTGGGTGGAAGGAAACGTAATATAGTTGCAAATGCATCTACAGGTTATCCATACATCTCTGTGTCATGTCTGCTTTAGCACCGCCGGTAAATAGCATGTTAGCATCGATTAGCGTAGCATGTTAGCATCGATTAGCTGGCAGTCAACATCAACAAAACTCACCTTTGTGATTTCTGTGACTTTATCGTTGCAAATGCATCTGCAGGTTATCCATACATCTCTGTGCCATGTCTGTCTTAGCATCGCCGGTCAAATGTGGAGACACTCTGGTACATTCAATGGGGGTCTGGCGGCAGACACTTTGGCATCTTCGGGCCAGTGGTGCAACTTGAATCCCTCCCTGTTAGTGTTGTTACACCCTCCGACAACACACCCACCAGGCATGATGTCTCCAAGGTTCCAAAAAATAGTCCAAAAAATGGAAAATAACAGAGCTGAGACCCAGTGTTTGTAATGTGAAAATGAAAATGGTGGGTGTGTTACCTCGGCGACGTCACATTCTGACGTCATCGCCTCCAGCGCGATAAACAGAAAGGCGTTTAATTCGCCAAAATTCACCCATTTAGAGTTCGGAAATCGGTTAAAAAAATAGATGGTCTTTTTTCTGCACCATCAAGGTATATATTGACGCTTACATAGGTCTGCTGATAATGTTCCCCTTTAAAAGAAGTCGTTATGGTGACGCCTTTTTCCGTCACAGTTTAGCGGATAATCAAATTTTGTCGTGGACAAAAAAAACATATATTTCATAATATTTATTTTGCAGACACAAAGCAGGCGGGAGTGCAAGAAACGAGAAGGAATATACGGAAGTTCCAGCGGCAACAGTCTTAACTGTGTGGGCTCAGCAGGGGGGAGGGAGGTTTTCCAACACAACGTGTGTGCAAGAATGCACACAGAAGTACGTCCGTAATCAGAAAGGACAAAATACATTATAAGTTTGCTTTAAATTACTCATGATAAAGATTTCCTCATGTTTAAATGGGAGGTCTTTGAAAGCTGGAGCCACCCGTACTGTCGATCTGATAATTAGGTTGGAGTAAAATTTCAAATATGTTTGTGCACAAAGTCACAGACATGACATTTTTTACATTGTACGTGTTTCTCATGGAGGACTCTGAACGTGCTAATCTGCACCAATGTGGTCACCCGTGCAGCCAGACCCGCCAACACCGCAGTCCGTCAGGCCACCGTAATTTTTAATTTGATTTTATTTTTTTAAAGATCTAAGTCTGGATTTAATCAAGTTTTCAAGAGAAATACATACTTCCCTGTGTGAATTGGTGAGATAATCAATTGGCTCCAGGAAGGGGAAGTTCAGCTGTGGTTTGGCATCATCAGAGAAGGAGGACTACAAGTTATAGAGCCTCGCAAAAAGATCAATCAATCAATCAATGTTTATTTATATAGCCCCAAATCACAAATGTCTCAAAGGACTGCACAAATCATTACGACTACAACATCCTCGGAAGAACCCACAAAAGGGCAAGGAAAACTCACACCCAGTGGGCAGGGAGAATTCACATCCAGTGGGACGCCAGTGACAATGCTGACTATGAGAAACCTTGGAGAGGACCTCAGATGTGGGCAACCCCCCCCCCCCCTCCAGGGGACCAAAAGCAATGGATGTGGAGCGGGTCTAACATGATACTGTGAAAGTTCAATCCATTGACAATGCTGACTATGAGAAACCTTGGAGAGGACCTCAGATGTGGGCAACCCCCCCCCCCCCCCCCCCCCCCCCTCCAGGGGACCGAAAGCAATGGATGTGGAGCGGGTCTAACATGATACTGTGAAAGTTCAATCCATTGACAATGCTGACTATGAGAAACCTTGGAGAGGACCTCAGATGTGGGCAACCCCCCCCCTCCAGGGGACCGAAAGCAATGGATGTCGAGCGGGTCTAACATGATACTGTGAAAGTTCAATCCATAGTGGCTCCAACACAGCCGCGAGAGTTCAGTTCAAAGCGGATCCAAGACAGCAGCGAGAGTCCCGTCCACAGGAAACCATCCCAAGCGGAGGCGGATCAGCAGCGTAGAGATGTCCCCGAGCGGTCCATCCTGGGTCCCGACGAGCGGTCCATCCTGGGTCTCGACTCTGGACAGCCAGTACTTCATCCATGGTCATCGGAGGGGGGGGACATAGGAGAAAAAAAGAAAAGAAGCGGCAGATCAACTGGTCTAAAAAGGAGGTCTATTTAAAGGCTAGAGTATACAGATGAGTTTTAAGCTGAGACTTAAATGCTTCTACTGAGGTAGCATCTCGAACTGTTACCGGGAGGGCATTCCAGAGTACTGGAGCCCGAAAGATGAGAGATTAAGATGAGAGAATAAGATGAGAGGATCCCTCAGCTAATGAGGCGCCCACAAAGTCGCTGTGTTTATTTTGAAACCGGAAAAGGAAGTGTGCTCTCAGATATGCCATCTTTGTCAGATGGGCTTATTGAAGTTCAAAAAGATGCACATGACGGGGCCTGCTGATATCAGGGCTATTTAGTAGGATGTAATACAAAAACAAACAACACAATGTGCTGTGATTAAAGAAATAAACATGGGATGGCTTAAAATAAGAATACAATGACTGTTAAGGATTTGTTACTACTTCGTATTACCTGGCCGTCGAGGGAGGACTACGGAAAACATTGCATGCATTTGGACTGGCAGTTATTGTCCGCCATGTATGTGGCGGACTCAACGTCTAGGTCCAGAGTATATGAAGTCACCAAAAAGGAATGGACAATGAAGGTAAAGGCAAAAGAGTGAGTGTCCTTCCTGAATATCTAGATCCCTAGATTGATAGTTAAATGTTCTTAATCACATTTTTTACTTTTACCTGTTCATTAAAGATTTGATTAATTTATGACGGCTCAGGTGTGATTCACCACAATAGACCCCCACAGCGCACTGGATTCCAGTTCATTGAAATACCACAACACTGGATATTGTTCAGATAATAACTCGTAAATAGAAGTCTGCTTACAGCCAGCAGAGGTCCCTTATTCTGCCCATAAAACCCAAATATTAATTATCGCAAAACCGCCAAAAATACTCCATTTACATTTCGTGACTTGAATATTAACCAACTATTAGTGATATTGTTATTATAAGCGCTAACGCAGACAAACAATTTGTAGCAACGACGTGATCACTAAGATGTGTCCCTATTAGGGATGCACCGAAATGAAAATTTGAAGCAGAAGCCGAATAAAATTTAAACGCTTGGCCGAATACCAAATACCAAATAACGAATGCAGTTTTCCCCAATTTTTAAATATTGCATAAATAGCCTAGAATAAATATTTACACATGTTTTTCAAATAAAGTAATTTTTTATTGAATATTGAAATGTTTTAAATATTCCAGTAGCCTTTGCTTTTCAAAAAAAGCACAACGTTTTTCATTTCTATTAGGCCTTCAAACAAAACATGCATTCCAAAAATAAATAAAGTGCATTAAAGTGGATAAACCCACAACAAATGAATTATTGTCCTTTTGGCAAAAGTCTGCTTAGCCACAGTAGATATGCTAATAATGTAAACAGAAGGCTCAAGTAAATCTCAATTAAGTGTGTGCTTGTAACCTCATACACTTATACAGGTAGCCTACACAACAGGCTAATAATGTAAACAGAGGCCCCACTAAATCTCAATAAGTGTGTGCTTGTAACCTCATACACTTATACAGGTACACAACATTGTAACCTCATACACTTATACAGGTACACAACATTGTAACCTCATACACTTATACAGGTAGCCTACACAACAGGCTAATAATGTAAACAGAAGGCTCAAGTAAATCTCAATAAGTGTGTGCTTGTAACCTCATACACTTATACAGGTAGCCTACACAACAGGCTAATAATGTAAACAGAGGCCCCACTAAATCTCAATAAGTGTGTGCATGTAACCTCATACACTTATACAGGTAGCCTACACAACAGGCTAATAATGTAAACAGAGGCCCCACTAAATCTCAATAAGTGTGTGCATGTAACCTCATACACTTATACAGGTACACAACATATCCCAACGTCACCGCATCCAAAAATTGCGTCACACGCCACTATTCGGCCTTGTTTTTAACTCATTCCACCGAAGGCCGAATGTGGCTTTTTTTGCCATATTCGGCCGAATATATTCAGTTACCGATTAATCGGTGCATCCCTAGTCCCTATGTTTACGTCATCGAGTGGTCTGCTGTTTCCTCGCTTCCCTGCTCCTTGGAAGTTTATTGTAGAACATAAATCATGCCTCTCACCTACACAGAAGAAGGATGAGGACTTATTCCGACCAGTTGGTACACTTCGCTACTCGTAAATAGAAGTCTGCTTACATCCAGCGTAGTTCCCCTATTCCGCCCATAAAACCCAAATAACTGTCCCAAAACCGACAAAAATACACCATTTACATTTTGCATTAACCAGGTATTAGTGATATTGTTATTATAAGGGCTTTAAAAACAACACAATGTGCTGTGATTAAATAAATAAACATGGGATGGGTTAAAATAACAATACAATGACTGTTAAGGATTTGTTACTGCGAGGTAGTCTTGACTTAGATATGCTGTATAGTAGTAATAGTAGAACCATACAGGTGCCAGCAATAATATTAATTGGCCTTACATTCCGTTTATAGTTTTTAAAAACATTATTCCACAATTTTACTTAAATGTATTTATTTGTGTGATTTTTTTTTATTTTTTTAATTCAACATATCAGTTAAATTATCCCGCACAATTTCTTAGATTATTCTTTATTATTACTTCAGTTTTCGCCACATTTTGAGTATTTTTAGTTACCGGCTAAGGTCAGATCATGGGGTCAGATCGGAGGTTCGGACAGTTTTTTGAACTGGTCGGTGATGAGCCGCCAAGCCTAGACGATGTTTACCACAGTTGTGTGCTGTTGTGTACATGGCTAAAGATTTTATACACGTAAAAGATAGCTTGGAAAAAAAAAAACGAGATGCATGCTTAAGGAGACACAATTCCAAACTCCTTGTAACACAAATGTAGGAGTTGTATGTATTCCAGGATCGTGCCTGTCCCGCCTGGGCGATTATTTTACTCGGGGGGCCAGGTTTAGATAAGAAAGTGTGTCTGGGGGCCGGTATATCTATTTTTAGGAACACTAATACAAAACCTCACAATGATGATTGAAAGCTAAAAACGTTATGACAGATTGCCTTAAAAAAAAAAAGAATGGAATTTGATTTTTTTTTTTTACTAAATGAGACACCCAGAATGTACATGAAAATAAAGAATGTGGGATTTACAATATTAACTATGAAGGATAAAACACTGAATATTGACAACATATTTTACAATCAACCGAAACGCAAACAAAATGCAACAAACATAGTGAAAAAAAACCCACCTACAATCTGAGATATCTCATCGTGACCATAGTAACTAATTAGATGACCATAGTAACTAATTAGATGACCATAGTAACTAATTAGATGACCATAGTAACTAATTAGATGACCATAGTAAGTAATTAGATGACCATAGTAACTAATTAGAGGACCATAGTAACTAATTAGAGGACCATAGTAACTAATTAGAGGACCATAGTAACTAATTAGATGACCATAGTAACTAATTAGATGACCATAGTAACTAATTAGATGACCATAGTAACTAATTAGATGACCATAGTAACTAATTAGACGACCATAGTAACTAATTAGACGGCCATAGTAACTAATTAGACGGCCATAGTAACTAATTAGACGGCCATAGTAACTCATTAGACGACCATAGTAACTCATTAGACGACCATAGTAACTCATTAGACGACCATAGTAACTAATTAGACGACCATAGTAACTAATTAGATGACCATAGTAACTAATTAGATGACCATAGTAAGTAATTAGAGGACCATAGTAACTAATTAGATGACCATAGTAAGTAATTAGATGACCATAGTAACTAATTAGAGGACCATAGTAACTAATTAGAGGACCATAGTAACTAATTAGATGACCATAGTAACTAATTAGATGACCATAGTAACTAATTAGATGACCATAGTAACTAATTAGATGACCATAGTAACTAATTAGACGACCATAGTAACTAATTAGACGGCCATAGTAACTAATTAGACGGCCATAGTAACTAATTAGACGGCCATAGTAACTAATTAGACGGCCATAGTAACTCATTAGACGACCATAGTAACTCATTAGACGACCATAGTAACTAATTAGAGGACCATAGTAACTAATTAGATGACCATAGTAACTAATTAGATGACCATAGTAAGTAATTAGAGGACCATAGTAAGTAATTAGAGGACCATAGTAACTAATTAGAGGACCATAGTAACTAATTAGATGACCATAGTAACTAATTAGATGACCATAGTAACTAATTAGAGGACCATAGTAACTAATTAGATGACCATAGTAGCTAATTAGATGACCATAGTAACTAATTAGATCACCATAGTAACTAATTAGATGACCATAGTAACTAATTAGAGGACCATAGTAACTAATTAGAGGACCATAGTAAGTAATTAGAGGACCATAGTAAGTAATTAGAGGACCATAGTAACTAATTAGATGACCATAGTAACTAATTAGAGGACCATAGTAACTAATTAGAGGACCATAGTAACTAATTAGATGACCATAGTAACTAATTAGAGGACCATAGTAACTAATTAGAGGACCATAGTAGCTAATTAGATGACCATAGTAGCTAATTAGATCACCATAGTAACTAATTAGATGACCATAGTAACTAATTAGAGGACCATAGTAACTAGTTTATCATGCAGATTCCAAGCATTGAAAGACTTAGTATAGTTGAAGACTTCCATCCATCCATCCATCCATCTTCTTCCGCTTATCCGAGGTCGGGTCGCGGGGGCAACAGCCTAAGCAGGGAAACCCAGACTTCCCTCTCCCCAGCCACTTCGTCTAGCTCTTCCCGGGGGATCCCGAGGCGTTCCCAGGCCAGCCGGGAGACATAGTCTTCCCAACGTGTCCTGGGTCTTCCCCGTGGCCTCCTACCGGTTGGACGTGCCCTAAACACCTCCCTAGGGAGGCGTTCGGGTGGCATCCTGACCAGATGCCCGAACCACCTCATCTGGCTCCTCTCCATGTGGAGGAGCAGCGGCTTTACTTTGAGTTCCTCCCGGATGGCAGAGCTTCTCACCCTATCTCTAAGGGAGAGACCTGGAAACTCATTTGGGCCGCTTGTACCCGTGATCTTATCCTTTCGGTCATGACCCAAAGCTCATGACCATAGGTGAGGATGGGAACGTAGATCGACCGGTAAATTGAGAGCTTTGCCTTCCGGCTCAGCTCCTTCTTCACCACAACGGATCGATACAACGTCCGCATTACTGAAGACGCCGCACCGATCCGCCTGTCGATCTCACCATCCACTCTTCCCTCACTCGTGAACAAGACTCCTAGGTACTTGAACTCCTCCACTTGGGGCAGGGTCTCCTCCCCAACCCGGAGATGGCACTCCACCCTTTTCCGGGCGAGAACCATGGACTCGGACTTGGAGGTGCTGATTCTCATTCCGGTCGCTTCACACTCGGCTGCGAACCGATCCAGTGAGAGCTGAAGATCCCGGTCAGATGAAGCCATCAGGACCACATCGAAGACTTCCAGTCATTAGAAAACATGAGTACACATCATAATGGCAGCTGCACTTTCCATCTTAAACATCTAAAACAATTATTTGGGAATGTCCGGCGGGCCAGATTGAAAATCTCAACGGGCCTTAGTTTGCCCAGGTCTGCGCTAAAGCTTCAACATATGTAAGGGTCATCGATCCAGTTGTTGATACTGTTGGTACCTAGTATAGTATCAGTATATAAATGATACCGAAGTGATTAAATCAATATTTATCTTTTTGTTATTACAAAATATTTTTTGGGGTCGTTTGCATCTATGTTTACAAACGCCTGGAATTCATCTTTAAATGGTAGAAGGCCTGGAGGGCAAAACCTAAATGATTCAAAAGGGAGCCAATAGTAGTTTTTTTGTTTAGTTATTGTGCACTGGCCACTTTATTTCAAAGACAAATGTACAGTATGTCCCAAGTCCCTTACAGTACCACAAATTTGATGTTATGAGAGAAACTTTGTAAAAAATGTTACTTTAGTTACTTGCTATAACTCTGGAATGATCTTCATCTCCATGTGAGACAGGCCCCTTCTTTGGCTATTTTTAAGACCCTTCTTAAAACTCCTTTTTGTTCACTGGCTTTTAAACTAGCATGACACTTTTAAACTGTTTTTTAAACATTTTTAACTTTTTTCTACTTTTTATCTGCTTTTAATCAAACAAATTGTTCTTAGGGTAATTTGTATTTCCTTTTCAATGTGTATTTTACTTCTGTTTTAAATGTTATTTTTTAGTCTGTCCTTTGCCTCTATTTTTTTGAGGCGTACAACCCTTTGTTCTTCAACTGTGGTTGTTTTTAAAGGGCTTTATAAATAAAGTTGGTATGGTATGACATTTTTTCAGTTGTATATTCTATTGTCAAAGTATCGAATCGGGATTCGATACTTGTCCGTTCAGGACAAGTATCGATCGTACAGATCCACTCCCTGTATGATCAGTGTCAGAACATAGTCCACTCCCTGTATGATCAGTGTCAGAACATAGTCCACTCCCTGTATGATCAGTGTCAGAACATAGTCCACTCCCTGTATGATCAGTGTCAGAGCTTGGTCCGCATTAAGTTCGGCAGTAAGTCGAACACGTTTCCAGTGAGGGTTGGACTCCGCCAAGGCTGTCCTTTGTCACCCATTCTGTTCATAACTTTTATGGACGGAATTTCTAGGCGCAGCCAAGGCGTTGAGGGGTTCCGGTTTGGTGACCGCAGGATTAGGTCTCTGCTTTTTGCAGATGATGTGGTCCTGATGGCTTCATCTGGCCGGGATCTTCAGCTCTCACTGGATCGGTTCGCAGCCGAGTGTGAAGCGACCGGAATGAGAATCAGCACCTCTAAGTCCGAGTCCATGGTTCTCGCCCGGAAAAGGGTGGAATGCCATCTCCGGGTTGGGGAGGAGACCCTGCCCCAAGTGGAGGAGTTCAAGTACCTAGGAGTCTTGTTCACGAGTGGGGGAAGAGTGGATCGTGAGATCGACAGGCGGATCGGTGCGGCGTCTTCAGTAATGCGGACGTTGTATCGATCCGTTGTGGTGAAGAAGGAGCTGAGCTGGAAGGCAAAGCTCTCATCTCCGGGTTGGGGAGGAGACCCTGCCCCAAGTGGAGGAGTTCAAGTACTAGGAGTCTTGTTCACGAGTGAGGGAAGAGTGGATGGTGAGATCGACAGGCGGATCGGTGCGGCGTCTTCAGTAATGCGGACGTTGTATCGATCCGTTGTGGTGAAGAAGGAGCTGAGCCGGAAGGCAAAGCTCTCAATTTACCGGTCGATCTACGTTCCCATCCTCACCTATGGTCATGAGCTTTGGGTCATGACCGAAAGGATAAGATCACGGGTACAAGCGGCCCAAATGAGTTTCCAGGTCTCTCCCTTAGAGATAGGGTGAGAAGCTCTGCCATCCGGGAGGAACTCAAAGTAAAGCCGCTGCTCCTCCACATGGAGAGGAGCCAGATGAGGTGGTTCGGGCATCTGGTCAGGATGCCACCCGAACGCGTGTTTAGGGCACGTCCAACCGGTAGGAGGCCACGGGGAAGACCCAGGACACGTTGGGAAGACTATGTCTCCCGGCTGGCCTGGGAACGCCTCGGGATCCCCCGGGAAGAGCTGGACGAAGTGGCTGGGGAGAGGGAAGTCTGGGCTTCCCTGCTTAGGCTGCTGCCCCCGTGACCCCACCTCGGATAAGAGGAAGATGATGGATGGATGGATGGATATTCACATTGCTGTATGTATACTTTTGACCCAGCACATTTGCTTACATTTTCAGTCATTTTTTTTGTGAGCAACAAGTATGTGTTCCAATCACTCTATCACAAAAAAATAAGAGTCGTAGAAATGATTGGAAACTCAAGACAGCCATGACATTATGTTCTTTACAAGTGTATGCACACGTTTGACCTCAACTGTGCTTGACTATCAAATATTAAGTATTTTTGTTGGACTATAACAGCGGTAGGGAACCTGTGGCTCTAGAGCCAGATGTGGCTCTAGAGCCAGATGTGGCTCTTTTGATGACTGCATCTGGCTCTCAGATAAATCTTTGCTGACATTGCTTAACACGATAATTATGAATAATTTTGCTGGTAATCACAGTGTTAAAAATAATGTTCCAAATATAAAACATTTTCCTGCATTTTAATCCATCTATCCATTTTCTACCGCACCTGTTCAAGAAGTCGCATCATTGGCAAGAAGTATTTTATTTAATATTGGTTAACTTCAGAATAAAAATGTTATTAAAAATAATAAGAGACTTATTGTACTCTAAAAATGTTGTTATTAATAAAAATGCATGCATTTAGTTGTATTCAGTGTTAAAAAATATGATATGGCTCTCACGGAAATACTTTTTGAAATATTTGGCTTTCATGGCTCTCTTAGCCAAAAAGGTTCCCAACCCCTGGACTATAGTGTGTGGTCGTTAGCTCAGTAGATTTGAACTTAGTCTAACAATAATGAACTGAAACTCCCTTGTTCTGCTCTCATAAGATACGTCAATCAAATGCATCAATCTGCTTCCTCTCGTGTCACCACACACCTTGACAAACCTCATCCGCCAACAAAAACAAAACTCAACTGAAAGCCGACAGACGGACGTGCGTTGGAGAAGAACGTTTACATTTGGAGCCCCCCCCCCACCTGCTACCTGGACAATGTTGAAGAGGGTGAAGCTGTTTAAACACAGCAGGGTGTTAATGTGTGTGTTGTGTTCCCACTCAGATCGAGAGGCGCATGGAGCTGGTGCGCTTGATGTCGCACAACACGCACAAGAAGCTGGCGTCCTGTCTGCAGGGTCAGCCGGGCATCGACACGGAGAAACGAAATGTAAGTAATGCAGTCCTCATTCAACACATGCTCCTGAACGCACCCTCATTCAACACATGCTCCTGAACGCACCCTCATTCAACACATGCTCCTGAACGCACCCTCACAAAGCTCTAAAACAGTTGGAATGTTCATGTCAGAAAAGATGGTCTATACACTGTCGGCTTTGTGTGGATGTATCACTTGTCATCACTCACAAGAACATGCTATCTTGCACAATGAACACCACCTTTCCGTATTATGTAACACTTCAGTTATGAAGCTTGAGGGGTTAGCATGCAAGCCACACTGTCAGAAGATTTGGCTTCAAATCTCTGGGTGCTCCGGCTTCCTCCCACATTCCAAAAAGATGCATGTTAGGTTAATTGGATACTTTAAATTGTGCATCCAGAAAGTATTCCCAGCACTTTTTTCCACTTTTTGTTATATTATAGCGTAATTCCAAAATGTAACACCATATTTCCTTGAATTGCCGCCGGGGCGCTAATTGATTTAAAACCTTTTCTCACTCCGGCACTTACCAAAGGCATGCGGTAAATTTAGGCCTGCGCTTCAAAATTATAGTGATGTAAGGATACCATCATGAAAAGCACATTTAAAGGGGAACATTATCACAATTTCAAAAGGGGTCAAAAACAATTAAAAAATCAGTTCCCAGTGGCTTGTTGTATTTTTTGAAGTTTTTTTCCAAATTTTACCGGTCCCGGAATATCCCTAAATAAAGCTTTAAAGTGCCTTATTATCGCTATCTTCGAAACCACTATCCATTTCCCTGTGACGTCACACAGTGCTGCCAATACAAACAACATGGCGGTTAGCACAGCAAGATATAGCGACATTAGCTCAGATTCAGACTCGGATTTCAGCGGCTTAAGCGATTCAACAGATTACGCATGTATTGAAACAGATGGTTGGAGTATGGAGGCAGATAGCAAAAACGAAATCGAAAAAGAAATTGAAGCTATTGACGCTATTCGGCCATAGCGTGGGTGTACCTAATGAAGTGGCCCATAGCATGGCTGCCTTATTAGCATCGCCGGTAAAATGTGCGGACCAAACGATCAGGACTTTTGCATCTTGTGACACCGGAGCAACTTATATCCGTCGATTGGTAAGTGTTTGTTTCGCATTAAATGTGGGTATCTAGTTTCAAATGTACATACAGCTAGCGTAAATAGCATGTTAGCATCGATTAGCGTAGCATGTTAGCATCGATTAGCTGGCAGTCATGCCGTGACCAAATATGTCTGATTAGCACATAAGTCAACAACATCAACAAAACTCACCTTTGTGATTTGGTTGACTTAATGGTTGCAAATGCATCTGCAGGTTATCCATACATCTCTGTGCCATGTCTGTCTTAGCATCGCCGGTCAAATGTGGAGACACTCTGGTACATTCAATGGGGGTCTGGCGGCAGATTTCTTGCCAGTGGTGCAACTTGAATCCCTCCCTGTTAGTGTTGTTACACCCTCCGACAACACACCCACCAGGCATGATGTCTCCAAGGTTCCGAAAAAACGGAAAATAACAGAGCTGAGACCCGGTGTTTGTAATGTGAAAATGAAAATGGCGGGTGTGTTACCTTGGTGACGTCACATTCTGACGTCATCGCTAAAAGACCGATAAACAAAAAGGCGTTTAAATTGCCAAAATTCACCCATTTAGCGTTCGGAAATCAGTTAAAAAAATACATGGTCTTTTTTCTTCAACATCAAGGTATATATTGAGGCTTGCATAGGTCTGCTGATAATGTTCCCCTTTAATAATAAAACATTATTATGGTCTTACCTTTACTTATAAATGAAGTCCATGCACAGCTCCTTCTGATCAAAAGCATCGATAACTTGTTTCTAGAAGTCTTCCTTATCTTTCTTCAGTTTTAAAAGTGTCTCTGTCTCGATGGAGATCTTCCTTTATTACCTCCTGCTTCCATTAAAAGTCCAGTTTAGAAAACAGTTTTATTTTAGATATGTAATCCTCCATGTTAAAAGTGCAAGCGAGAGGAAAAAATAAAGGATCGCTGCTTGTTGTCACTTCTTCTGCAGCCGAGTAGTCGCAAGAAGGATCACTAGCGCCCTCTACCACCAGGAGGCGGGAGTCATTTAATGACTCATATTTGACACACACAGCTACGGTATATTAATAAAACATAGCTGCTTACTGTTCTTTTTAGCATATTCAAAAGCTTGGACCTTAAATCCTACTGAATAGCTCTCAATCTTCTTCCCTTTATGCGATTTCAAATGATTGAAATCAGCTTCCTCTATTTTGAAAATGATGACAGGTGAAGTGTCACTCGTGACGTGACGAGGAAATACGATAAATCAATTATGTCTGCAAAAATCTGCACACATTACCCCATAATGAGATATACACGGCTGGGCGACATATCGATACAATTGGTATATTACAGGTTTGTCTCTGTGCGATATAGAAAGTGACTACATCGTGATATTGGAGTATACGTTCTCACGCAGTTGCTTTTAGCTGCAGGCATTACACTACAGGCTCTTCTCACTCTTTCTTGTCTCTCCTTCTCACAGAGACTTAAAACAAGCGCACCTTCTTAAATACGTCACACGCCCTCCCCGTGTAGAGGGTAGCGGCGTGGGTAACATTAGCTGTGATGCTAACGGTGTTGTGCGAGTGGTAATATCAGACAGAGAAGGTGTGAATCTGGTAACAAATGGAGGAATAATTAATTCCCAAGAAAAACAGCACGGGGTGCATCGTCTGGCGGTGGTTTGGCTTCAAGCGGGAACATGTTGGAACATTTATACGCTACCCAAAGTAGCAGCACTGCTAATTTGGAGCATCATTTGAAAAGTCACCCGCTAGAGAATGAAGAGTGCTTCAAACTGCATGTCAACATCTTCGTTAGGTGCCACACCCACAAAATGCCAAAGCAACAGTTTCCACATCAACACCGTAGGACATATACTAATCCAATCAATCAATCCAATCCACTTTATTTATATAGCACATTTAAACAACAATAACGTTTCCAAAGTGCTGCACAGCCATGTTAAAAACAATATTAAAAAAAAACAATATTATGACTGAATAAAAACAAAAAATAAATAAATATTAAAAAAACCATATAAAAACAAATATGATTAAAAACTATTTTAAAGGGTAAAATCAATTAAAAGAGTAGAATAGAAATCAAAGTGTATAAAAAAAACAGAGGACAGAGGACCACACAACTCACGTAGTGTTAAAAGCCAAAGAATAAAAGTGGGTCTTAAGACGAGACTTAAAACACTCCACTGTGGAAGCAGTTTGAACATGGAGGGGCAGAGTGTTCCAGAACTTAGGGCCGACCACAGAGAAGGTCCTGTCTCCCCTGGTCTTAAGTCTGGTCTTGGGCACCACGAGCTGGAACTGGCTCTCGGACCTCAGAGCGCGCAGGAATGTCAATTTGGATAAGGTCCGAGATATATTGAGGTGCCAGTCCATGTAAAGATTTAAAAACAAACAGCAATGTTTTAAAATCAATTCTAAAATGAACAGGGAGCCAGTGCAAACTCTGAAGAATTGGGGTTCTATGCTGGCGTTTCCTGGCCCCTGTTAAAAGTCCTGCTGCCGCGTTCTGGACTAACTGCAACCGGGAGAGAGCTTTTTGGCTAATGCCAGCATAAAGTGCATTGCAGTAGTCCAGGCCACTTCAAATAAAAGCATGCACCACTTCTTCGGTTTAACCTTTACTAAAAGACGAAGGTGATAAAAACAGGATTTTAAAACGCCATTTGTCTAGTTTAAAATGGCTGTCTATAGTGACGCCCAGGCTGGTGACTTTGGGACACACATCATGTTGCAATGGTCCCAAGTCAGTGAGGGCCGGACCAAAAACTAAAATTTCCGTTTTTCCCTCATTCATTATTAAAAAATTCTGTGCTAACCAAGCGTTGACTTCACATAGACAGTTAAGAAGGGGGGTCAGGGGGCGTGGCTTTTTGAAATCGGCATATAAATTTGGCAGTCATCTGCATAAAAGTGATAAAACACTCCATGTTTATACTATTTGATGTGCAGGTCATTGTTATTTGACAATTATTGAAATATCTTGTGTGACATCATGCACAAAAGTGCACTTTATTTGTTTTTAACTATTGTAGTGGCGTTCTGGAACCAAAAGTGCACTTTAATTTAGTGTTGTTTTGATTTGTCATCTTGGTGACATAATAGCTTGTTTTAAAATGTCTCTGACAATCCTGCAATTTCTGTTTGGAAATGACATGAATGTTTGTGCCACTGCTTAATAACTTTATTAAACTACAGTTTGGGTCAATTGACTTAGTTGGGATTTCCCTCTCAGCGTGAAAGTTTAAAAGTAGCATATATTAATGCAGTATGAAGAAGAATGTTTGAATGTAGACACATAGAATCATCATACTGCTGTGATTATATGCATCAAGTGTTTATTCAAGGCTACGGCAAAATATCCAGATATATATTGTGTATCGCGATATGGGCTAAAAACATTGAGATATGAAAAAAAAAGGGAATATCACCCAGCACTATACATACAGTGGGGCCAAAAAGTGTTTAGTCAGCCAGCGATTGTGCAAGTTCTCCCACTTCAAATGATGACAGAGGTCTGTCATTTTCATCATAGGTACACTTCAACTGTGAGAGACAGAATGTGAAAAAAAAATCCAGGAATTCACATAGTAGGAATTTTAAAGAAATTATTTGTAAATGATGGTGGAAAATAAGTATTTGGTGACTTCAAACAAGGAAGATCTCTGGCTCTCACAGACCTGTAACTTCTTCTTTAAGAAGCTCTTCTGTCATCCACTCGTTACCTGTATTAATGCCACTTGTTTGAACTCGTTATCTGTATAAAAGACACCTGTCCACAGCCTCAAACAGTCAGACTCCAAACTCCACTATGGCCAAGACCAAAGAGCTATCAAAGGACACCAGGAAAAGAATTGTAGACCTGCACCAGACTGAGAAGAGTGAATCTACAATAGGCAAGCAGCTTGGTGTGAAAAAATCAACTGTGGGAGCAAGTATCAGAAATTGGAAGACATACAAGACAACTGATAATCTCACTCGATCTGGGGCTCCACGCAAGATCTCATCCCGTGGGGTCAAAATGATCATGAGAACGTTGAGCAAAAATCCCAGAACCACAAGGGGGGGACCTGGTGAATGACCTGCTGAGAGCTGGGACCAAAGTAACAAATGTTATCATTAGTAACACACTACGCCGACAGGTAATCAAATCCTGCAGTGCCAGACGTGCCCCCCTGCTTAAGCCAGTGCATGTCCAGGCCCGTCTGAAGTTTGCCAGAGAGCACATGGATGATACAGCAGAGGATTGGGAGAAGGTCATGTGGTCAGATGAAACCAAATAGAAATTTTTGGTATAAACTCAACTTGTTGTGTTTGGAGGAAGAAGAATACTGAGTTGCATCCCAAGAACACCACACCTACTGTGAAGCATGGGGGTGGAAACATCATGCTTTGGGGCTGTTTTTCTGCTAAGGGGACAGGACGATTGATCCGTGTTAAGGAAAGAATGAATGGGGCCATGTATCCTGAGATTTGGAGCCAAAACCTCCTTCCATCAGTGAGAACTTTGAAGATGAAACTTGGCTGGGTCTTCCAGCATGACAATGATCCCAAACACACCGCCCGGGCAACAAAGGAGTGGCTCTGTAAGAAGCATTTGAAAGTCCTGGAGTGGCCTAGCCAGTCTCCAGACCTCAACCCCATACAAAATCTGTGGAGGGAGTTGAAAATCTGTGTTGCTCGGCGACAGCCCCAAAACATCAATGCTCTCGAGGAGATCTGCATGGAGGAATGGGCCAAAATACCAGCTACTGTGTGTGCAAACCTGGTAAAGACCTAAAGCAATCGTTTGACCTCTGTTATTGCCAACAAAGGTTATATTACAAAGTATTGAGTTAAATTTTTGTTATTGACCAAATGCTTATTTTTCACTATAATTAACAAATAAATGTGAATTCCTGGATTTTTTTCCCACATTCTGTCTCTCACAGTTGAAGTGTACCTATGATGAAAATGACAGACCTCTGTCACCATTTTAAGTGGGAGAACTTGCACAATCGCTGCCCCACTGTATATATATATATATATATATTAGGGGTGTGGGGAAAAATCGATTTGAATACGAATCGAATCGAATACATTGTGTGATTCAGATTCGATTCTCTCCCTTTTTTTTTTTTTTATCCATCCAACAAACCACTACACAGCAATACCATAATGCAATCCAATTCCAAAACCAAACCTGACCCAGCAATACTCAGAACTGCAATAAACACAGAGCACAGAACAAACCAAAAGTAGTGAAACAAAAATGAATATTATCAACAACAATATCAATATTAGTTATAATTTCAGCATAGCAGTGATTAAAAATCCCTCATTGACATCATTAGACATTTATAAAAATAATAAAAAAGAACAATAGTGTCACAGTGGCTTACACTTGCATGGCATCTCATAAGCTGGACAACACACTGTGTCCAATGTTTTCAAAAAGATAAAATAAGTCATATTTTTGGTTCGTTAACATTTAAAACAAATTTACATTATTGCAATCAGTTGATAAAACATTGTCCTTTATAATTATAAAAACTGTTTTTTTTTTAATCTACTACTCTGCTAGCATGTCAGCAGACTGGGGTAGATCCTGCTGAAATCTATGTATTGAATGAATACACAATCCTTTTGAATCGGGGAAATATCGTTTTTGAATCGAGAATCGCGTTGAATCGAAAAAATCGAGATATAAAAATCTAATCGCGACCCCAAGAATCGATATTGAATTGAATCGTGGGACACCCAAAGATTCGCAGCCCTAATATATAAATATATATATATATATATATATATATATATATATATCATATTTCCTTGAATTGCCGCCGGGTATATAGTATGCGCCTGCCTAGAATTACTGCCGGCTCAAACTCGTTTCGCAAAATATTATTTTTATTAGCGAATTTCTAGAATATCCGCCGGGTCAAACTCGTTTCGCCAAATAATTAGCATATGCCTAGAATTTCCGCCGGGTCAAACTCGTCACGTCACAAGTGACACTTCACCTGTCATCATTTTCGAAATGGAGGAGGCTGATTTCAATCATTTGAAATCGCATAAAGGGAAGCAGACTAAGAGCTATTCAGTAGGATTTAAGGTCCAAGCTATTGAATATGCTAAAAAGAACAGTAAGCAGCTATGTTTTATTAATATACCGTAGCTGTGTGTGTCAAATATGAGTCATTAAATGACTCCCGCCTCCTGGTGGTAGAGGGCGCTAGTGATCCTTCTTGCGACTACTCGGCTGCAGAAGAAGTGACAACAAGCAGCAAGAGTTTATTTTTTCCTCTCGCTAGCACTTTTAACATGGAGGATTACATATCTAAAATAAAACCGTTTTCTAAACTGGACTTTCAATCGAGGCAGGAGGTAATAAAGGAAGATCTCCATCGAGACAGAGAGACTTTTAAAACTGAAGAAAGATAAGGAAGACTTCTATAAACAAGTTATCGATGCTTTTGATCAGAAGGAGCTGCACATGGACTTAATTTATAAGTAAAGGTAAGACCATAATAACGTTTTTTTTTTTTTATTTAATGTGCTTTTCATGATGATATCCTTACATCACACTCAAATTTATAAGCACAGGCTTAGATTTACCGCATGCCTTTGGTAAACGCCGGAGTGAGAAGAGGTTTTAAATCAATTAGCGCCCCGGCGGCAATTCAAGGAAATACTATATATATATATGTATATATATATATATATATATATATATATGTATATATATATATATATATATATATATATATATATATATATATATATATATATACACATACATACATATAGCCCAACCCAATGCGGCCCCCAAGTCCAAAAGCTTGGGGACCCCTGATGTAACAGATTGTGTGTGGAGGGAGAGAGATGATGCTCACTTTTTGTGGCGTTTGCTAAACGTGAAGTTGTCAATTTCATTGTTTTTGTATGATGTGTCAGTAACAATGATGTGCTATTATTTTGTATGATGTGTCAGTAACAATGATGTGCTATTAGAAAAAGCTGCCATTGAACGCACTCTCCCAAGCAATGCAAGAGGGCGGCACACAGTTGGGCTACGAGAGTCTGATTGGGTGAGACAGGAAATATGTTAGTGCAAAAATGTTTTCTTTCAATGCAGTATTTAAAGGATCTCACTTTTTTCATGTTTTATTTGCACATAAACAGCAAGATGATGGACGTGTGCGGCGAGGCAGAAGCCAAGTTAGCCACCGAACTGCTGGTGCATGAACTGCAGATCGAGAGAGAGATCCTGGATCCTCTGAACCAGCTAGCTGAGGTACTGATTCATGCTGGAGTAGACATTCACAACTTTAGGCATCTTTTGACTTTGTTTTGTTCTTTTGCTCCGATGGTTCACAGGTGGAGATCCCTAACATATTAAAACAGAGGAAGCAACTCGCCAAACTGGTCTTGGACTATGACTCTGCCAAGACAAGGTCAACAAAAGTTTGTTCTTAGTAAATGTTAACTTGTGCAATATGTTGTGGTATTACCTGTCATTATGAAGCTATATAACAGGGTATATATATATATATATATATATATATATATATATACATATATATATATATATATATATATATATATATATATATATATATATATATATATACATACATATATTATTTATATATATATATATATATATATATATATATATATATAGGGCTTCACGGTGGCAGAGGGGTTAGTGTGTCTGCCTCACAATACGAAGGTCCTGCAGTCCTGGGTTCAAATCCAGGCTCGGGATCTTTCTGTGTGGAGTTTGCATGGGTTCCCTCCGGGTACTCCGGCTTCCTCCCACCTCCAAAGACATGCACCTGGGGATAGGTTGATTGGCAACACTAAATGGTCCCTAGTGTGTGAATGTTGTCTGTCTATCTGTGTTGGCCCTGTGATGAGGTGGCGACTTGTCCAGGGTGTACCCCTCCATCCACCCGATTGTAGCTGAGATAGGCGCCAGCGACCCCAAAAGGGAATAAGCAGTAGAAAATGGATGGATGGATGGATAACAGGGTATCCGCGGGGTCTTAAAAAGTCTTAAATCCAATAATTTGAAGTTAAGGCCCTAAAATACTACACGGTCTAGCTCCATCCTATCTTGCCGATTGTATTGTACCGTATGTCCCGGCAAGAAATCTGCGTTAGAAAAAATTCCGGCTTATTAGTGATTACTAGAGCTCAAAAAAAGTCTGCGGGCTATAGAGCGTTTTCCATTCGGGCTCCAGTACTCTGGAATGCCCTCCCGGTAACAGTTCGAGATGCTACCTCAGTAGAAGCATTTAAGTCTCACCTTAAAACTCATTTGTATACTCTAGCCTTTAAATAGACCTCCTTTTTAGACCAGTTGATCTGCCGCTTCTTTTCTTTCTCCTATGTCCCCCCTTCCCTTGTGGAGGGGGTCCGGTCCGATGACCATGGATGAAGTACTGGCTGTCCAGAGTCGAGACCCAGGATGGACCGCTCGTCGGGACCCAGGATGGACCGCTCGCCTGTATCGGTTGGGGACATCTGTACACTGCTGATCCGCTTGAGATGGTTTCCTGTGGACGGGACTCTCGCTGCTGTGTTGGAGCCACTATGGATTGAACTTTCACAGTATCATGTTAGACCCGCTCGACATCCATTGCTTTCGGTCCCCTAGAGGGGGGGGTTGCCCACATCTGAGGTCCTCTCCAAGGTTTCTCATAGTCAGCATTGTCACTGGCGTCCCACTGGATGTGAATTCTCCCTGCCCACTGGGTGTGAGTTTTCCTTGCCCTTTTGTGGGTTCTTCCGAGGATGTTGTAGTCGTAATGATTTGTGCAGTCCTTTGAGACATTTGTGATTTGGGGCTATATAAATAAACATTGATTGATTGAATATCAGCATAAAAGGTCCTAAATCTGATTTTGAAAGGTCTTAAAAATCTACCGGCGTTACTTTTATTTAAAACATGCATAAAATTCAATCTTAATTTTTAAATGTTTAGATTTTTGAGGATGCTAAAACGGAAGGAAAGGAGGCTTCCTGTGCTGACCCCTCAGCTAGTGTGCTGGTCACGCAGCGTTGTGTTGTTACAGCTAAGCATAGCAGCGGAGAAAACTTAACAAAAGCCCACAGCAAAGCCTCGCATAAGATGGGTAGGTAAAAGTTCAATGATTTAGTTGGTGTTGTTTACTTGAGTCATATTGCCATCATATTTCTTATGTGTGACTGCCATCATAGGGCAGTCGACACATATCTCTTATGTGTGACAGCCATCATATTGCAGTCTACAGTATCTCCTAAGTGTGCTGGTCACACTTATCATTACACCATGTACCAAATAAAATTGCTTTGAGGTCGGTAAGCAAAACCAGTATTATTCCATACATTAGGCACCGGCTTATAAGACCCAATGTCCAGTTTTGAGAAAATGAAAATATATTAAGTGCGCCTTACAGTCCGGAAGATACGGTACCGTATTTTTCGGATTATAAGTCGCTCCGGAGTATACGTCGCCCCGGCCGAAAATGCTTAATAAAGAATTAAAAAAAGTTAAATATGTCACACTGGAGTGTAAGTCGCATTTTTTGGGGAAATTTATTTGATGAAATCCAACACCAAGAATAAACATTTGAAAGGCAATTTAAAATAAATAAAGAATAGTGAACAACAGGCTGAATAAGTGTAGGTTATATGAGGCATAAATAACCAACTGAGAAGGTGCCTGCTATGCTAACCTAACATATTATGGTAAGAGTCATTCAAATAACTATAACATATCAATCAATCAATGTTTATTTATATAGCCCTAAATCACAAATGTCTCAAAGGACTGCACAAATCATTACGACTACGACATCCTCGGAAGAACCCACAAAAGGGCAAGGAAAACTCACACCCAGTGGGCAGGGAGAATTCACATCCAGTGGGACGCCAGTGACAATGCTGACTATGAGAAACCTTGGAGAGGACCTCAGATGTGGGCAACCCCCCCCCCCCTCTAGGGGACCGAAAGCAATGGATGTCGAGCGGGTCTAACATGATACTGTGAAAGTTCAATCCATAGTGGATCCAACACAGCCGCAAGAGTTCAGTTCAAAGCGGATCCAAGACAGCAGCGAGAGTCCCGTCCACAGGAAACCATCCCAAGCGGAGGCGGATCAGCAGCGTAGAGATGTCCCCGACCGATACACAGGCGAGCGGTCCATCCTGGGTCCCGACAAGCGGTCCATCCTAGGTCTCAACTCTGGACAGCCAGTACTTCATCCATGGTCATCAGACTGGACCCCCTCCACAAGGGGGGGGGGACAGAGGAGAAAAAAAAAAGAAGCGGCAGATCAACTGGTCTAAAAAGGAGGTCTATTTAAAGGCTAGAGTATACAAATGAGTTTTAAGGTGAGACTTAAATGCTTCTACTGAGGTGGCATCTCGAACTGTTACCGGGACGGAAAACGCTCTATAGCCCGCAGACTTTTTTTGGGCTTTAGGAATCACTAATAAGCCGGAGTCTTTTGAAGGCAGATTTCTTGCCGGGACATATGGTACAATACAATCGGCAAGATAGGATGGAGCTAGACCGTGTAGTATTTTATACGTAAGTAGTAAAACCTTAAAGTCACATCTTAAGTGCACAGGAAGCCAGTGCAGGTGAGCCAGTATAGGTATATATGTATGTATATATGTATATAAAGGTATATACAGTATAGGTATATATGTATGTATATATGTATATAAAGGTATATACAGTATAGGTATATATATATGTATATATGTATATAAAGGTATATACAGTATAGGTATATATGTATGTATATATGTATATAAAGGTATATACAGTATAGGTATATATATATGTATATAAAGGTATATACAGTATAGGTATATATGTATGTATATATGTATATAAAGGTATATACAGTACAGGCGTAATGTGATCAAACTTTCTTGTTCTTGTCAAAAGTCTAGCATCCACTTTTTGTACCAACTGTAATCTTTTAATGCTAGACATGGGGAGACCCGAAAATAATACGTTACAGTAATGGAGGCGAACATGCTATACCTTTACCAAAGTATCTCACTCCTAATCCATAAATCCCATGAAATCTTCTTCCTGGATGTGGCTTCTAAACAACTCTGCCAACTCCAAAGGTATGCACCGCTTCCTCTTGTCCTTTTCTGCTGCATATTTCACTACATCCAGCTTGTAATCTGCACTACATGATTTACTTTTTCGGTGCCATTTTTGTTCAGCCCTTCTCAGTTTTTATAAGTTACCGCCAACCATGAAATGATCCATTTTAATAGCTACGGCAGTAGCATATAGCAGTTAGCATCCCATGACCCACAATGCACTTCTGCCATGACCCTCCCCCGCCGAATTCTTATTGGTTGACGTGTGTGTGACGATTGCTGACATTTTCTTCGTCTCTTCCGCGAATGAGATAAATAATATTATTTGATATTTAACGGTAATGTGTTGATAATTTCACACATAAGTCGCCCCGGAGTATACAGTTGTGATCAAAATGATTCAAATCCCACACAGTTTTGGTGTTTTAGCAAGTTGGACATTTATTCTGTATTTAGTTTATAGTCATATCAAATAAAGATGTGTCAAATAGACAAATGCAACTTAAATCGTAACACTGTATTTTACAAAATAGCAAAAAAGGACATTTTTCCTAATATCTCATTGCCAAAATGATTCAAGCCCCTAGTTCCATGCATCTTTAGTACTTAGTAGAACAGTAATGACATCCTTCAAAGGTGATACATAAGCTTCTTGCTAGCATCTACAGGTATTTTAGCCCATTCCTCTTGGGCAAAGGCCTCCAGTTCATTCATATTCTTGGGCTTGTGTGCTGCAACTGCCTTCTTCAAGTCCCACCACAGCTTTTCTAGAGGATTTAGGTCTGGCCACTCCAGAGTCTTCCAGCCCTTCTTCTAATGTTGATTTGGAGGTATGCTTGAGATCCTTGTCCTGTTGGAAGGTCCAACGTCTCCCAAGCCTCAGCTTCCTCACTGACTTCATGACATTTGCAGCTAATATATCCTGCTAGGAAATGGAATTCATAATGCCTTGAACTCGCTGGAGATTCCCGGTACCTGAGGCAGAGAAACAGCCCCAGAGCATGATTGACCCCCCACCATGCTTAACAGTAGGCAAGGTGTTCTTCTCTTTGTAAGCTTCATTTTTTCTCCTCCAGACATAACGTTGATTCATAGGCCCAAAGAGTTCCACTTTTGTCTCATCACTCCATAGAACAGTTTCCCAAAACCTTTGGGGTTTGTCCAGATGATTTTTGGCATACTGGCGTCTATTTTTTCTTGTGCCTGGTAGTCAGAAGTGGGGTGCGCCTGGGAGTTCTTGCATGGACATCTTCATCTCGTAGTGAGCGCCTTATTGTCTGAGACGAAACCTGCGTTCCCCCCTCTGCAATGTCCTGTTGTAGTTCCTCAGCTGTTACCCGGGGGTTTTTCACCACTGTACGCACACAGCATCCTCTTTCTACCACGCCCAGGTAGTGTTTCCACTGTGCCTTTAGCTTTAAACTTGCAAATTATGCTCCCAACTGTGTCTCTTGGAATGTGTAATGTCTTTGCTATTTTCTTATATCTATATCCTTTCTTATGAAGAGAAATGACCTCCTCTCTTGACTTCTTTGACCACTCCCTGGACTTCACCATGTTGCAAATACACCGTTGACCATCTACAAGAAGCTGAGCGTCACAGTCTTCTCCACTCAGTTTAATTGTTGCTCGTTATGGTTCTAATCACATCTACAGGTGTTTTCAACAATGGATTGAAAATAACTTATTCAAATTCTGTTCTTAAGAGTTATGATCTTCATGGGGTTGAATAATTTTGTCAATGAGATATTAAGAGAAATGACACTGTTTGGTATGTTACAAAATATAATGTTGTAATTCAAGTTGCATTTGTCTATTTAATGCATCTTTATTTGATATGACTATAAACAAAATACGGAATAAATGTCCAACTTGCTAAAACACCAAAATTGTGTGGGGGTTGAATCATTTTGATCACAACTGTATGTCGCACCCTTGGCCAAACTATGAAAAAAACTGTGACTTATAGTCCGAAAAATACGGTGCTTACAATTCATTCTGGACGTCTGATTTTACTTTGTCGTTGAATTGGATGTGGAATGGTCTTAAAAAAAGTCTTAAATTTGACATTTGTAAACCTGCAGGGACCCTGTTTAAGACTGTTTTGGACATCCTTGCATGCTTTGTTATTGTACAGGTGGTACCAAGCTACCAAGTCCAACAACCAGACCATGGCCACTAAGGTCGACTCCCTCAAGGACGAGATGGACGAGGCCCTCAACAAAGTAGAAATTTGCAAAGTAAGTTTGATCTTAAATGAATTGAATTACTTGAAACAAGCCGGTGATCAGAGTTTAATTGATCTTTTTCTTAAAAATGTCCTTTTCAGGACCAGCTATCGGCGGACATGTATAACTTTGCATCCAAAGAAGGAGAATATGTGCGCTATTATCCCATGGTGGGTGTGGAGCAACTCTGCAAAAACAATGAATTTGATGTAACTTCAGCTAATAAAGTGTCTTTGTACTCCAGTTATTAGAGGCCCAGGCAGACTATCATAGAAGGTCTCTGGCAGTGCTGGAAGACGTGATACCGACTATACAATTACAGAAAGGTAAGCACCGATGCCTTTCATAACAAAACTTAACTTTGATTAGCATATCAATAAACAAGGGGGATGTTTTTTTCCCGTCAGATTCCTGGACGGAGAAGCCGGCATTTGGCACAGCGCTAGAGGAGCACTTGAAGCGGAGTAACCGAGACGTGGCTCTGCCTATCGAGGCCTGCGTTATGATGCTGCTGGAAACAGGGATGAAGGAAGAGGTACGGCCGAGGGAGGGACGACTATTTTTTTATTTATTTTTAAATGATGTAAAAAAGTCTCAACCGCAGGGACATGTTTACATTCACTTAATGTCATGGCTGTCTTTAGTTTCCGATCATTTCTAATACTCTTATTTTTTTGTGATAGAGTGATTGGAGCACATACATGTTGGCCACAAAAAAACATTCATGAAGTTTGCTACTTTTATGAATTTATTATGGCTCTACTGAAAATGTGAGGGTCAAAAGTATACATACAGCAATGTTAATATTTGCTTACATGTCCCTTGGCAAGTTTACCTGCAATAAGGAGCTTTTGTTCAAGTTAAAAGTTAAAGTACCAACGATTGTCCTACACACACACTAGGTGTGGTGAAATTATTCTCTGCATTTGACCCATCACCTTGATCACCCCATGGGAGGTGAGGGGAGCAGTGAGCAGCAGCCTTGGCCACGCCCGGGAAGCATTTTTGGTGATTTAACCCCCAATTCCAACCCTTGATGCTGAGTGCCAACCTACCCATCTCAGGGTGGACACTAACCCAGGGGTAGGGAACAAGAGGGGAACAAGACTTTCACTCTGTCCAGCCGAGGACGCAGGGCGTTGGCCGCTCGGGCTTTGGCTCTCGGCCACCACCACTTCTCCTTCTGTCTCGCAGCCGAAAGCTGGATGTGATCACCGGGCCCGGCGACCCATCTGGCTTCCACCAAATTGCATTTATGAACACTTTTAGACTTTTTCCCTTTTTGGAAAGCTCGCTTCGATTCCTTCCCTTTTAGGGACACTTTTCGGGTTTTTAACGCGTTTGATTTATTGGCACCTCAGTATCCCATTTTAGTACTTTTTCCCATTTTGGGGGTTTTTGTAGTTTTCGGTTTACTGTGACTTGATTCAGGATTTTTCCAATTTTTGGGGATAGTCTCTTTTTAGGCTGCATTTGATACAGCCTCCAAATTTAAGCACTTTTTCCCCATTTTGGGGTTTTTGTAGTTTTCGGTTTACTGTGACTTGATTCAGGATTTTTCCCATTTTTGGGGATAGTCTCTTTTTAGGCTGCATTTGATACAGCCTCCCAATTGAAGCACTTTTTCCCCATTTTGGGATTTTTGTAGTTTTCGGTTTACTGTGACTTGATTCAGGATTTTTCCCATTTTTGGGGATAGTCTCTTTTTAGGCTGCATTTGATACAGCCTCCCAATTTAAGCACTTTTTCCCCATTTTGGGGTTTTTGTAGTTTTCGGTTTACTGTGACTTGATTCAGGATTTTTCCCATTTTTGGGGATAGTCTCTTTTTAGGCTGCATTTGATACAGCCTCCCAATTTAAGCACTTTTTCCCATTTTGGGGTTTTTGTAGTTTTCGGTTTACTGTGACTTGATTCAGGATTTTTCCCATTTTTGGGGATAGTCTCTTTTTAGGCTGCATTTGATACAGCCTCCCAATTTAAGCACTTTTTCCCCATTTTGGGGTTTTTGTAGTTTTCGGTTTACTGTGACTTGATTCAGGATTTTTCCCATTTTTGGGGATAGTCTCTTTTTAGGCTGCATTTGATACAGCCTCCCAATTTAAGCACTTTTTCCCATTTTGGGGTTTTTGTAGTTTTCGGTTTACTGTGACTTGATTCAGGATTTTTCCCATTTTTGGGGATAGTCTCTTTTTAGGCTGCATTTGACATAGCCTCCCAATTTAAGCACTTTTTCCCATTTTGGGGTTTTTGTAGTTTTCGGTTTACTGTGACTTGATTCAGGATATTTCCCATTTTTGGGGATAGTCTCTTTTTAGGCTGCATTTGATACAGCCTCCCAATTTAAGCACTTTTTCCCCATTTTGGGGTTTTTGTAGTTTTCGGTTTACTGTGACTTGATTCAGGATATTTCCCATTTTTGGGGATAGTCTCTTTTTAGGCTGCATTTGATACAGCCTCCCAATTTAAGCACTTTTTCCCCATTTTGGGGTTTTTGTAGTTTTCGGTTTACTGTGACTTGATTCAGGATTTTTCCCATTTTTGGGGATAGTCTCTTTTTAGGCGGCATTTGATACAGCCTCCCAATTTAAGCACTTTTTCCCATTTTGGGGTTTTTGTAGTTTTCGGTTTACTGTGACTTGATTCAGGATTTTTCCCATTTTTGGGGATAGTCTATTTTTAGGCTGCATTTGATACAGCCTCCCAATTTAAGCACTTTTTCCCCATTTTGGGGTTTTTGTAGTTTTCGGTTTACTGTGACTTGATTCAGGATTTTTCCCATTTTTGGGGATAGTCTCTTTTTAGGCTGCATTTGATACAGCCTCCCAATTTAAGCACTTTTTCCCATTTTGGGTTTTTGTAGTTTTCGGTTTACTGTGACTTGATTCAGGATTTTTCCCATTTTTGGGGATAGTCTCTTTTTAGGCTGCATTTGATACACCCTCCCAATTTAAGCACTTTTTCCCATTTTGGGGTTTTTGTAGTTTTCGGTTTACTGTGACTTGATTCAGGATTTTTCCCATTTTTGGGGATAGTCTCTTTTTAGGCTGCATTTGATACAGCCTCCCAATTTAAGCACTTTTTCCCATTTTGGGGTTTTTGTAGTTCTCGGTTTACTGTGACTTGATTCAGGATTTTTCCCATTTTTGGGGATAGTCTCTTTTTAGGCTGCATTTGATACAGCCTCCCAATTTAAGCACTTTTTCCCCATTTTGGGGTTTTTGTAGTTTTCGGTTTACTGTGACTTGATTCAGGATTTTTCCCATTTTTGGGGATAGTCTCTTTTTAGGCTGCATTTGATACAGCCTCCCAATTTAAGCACTTTTTCCCCATTTTGGGGTTTTTGTAGTTTTCGGTTTACTGTGACTTGATTCAGGATTTTTCCCATTTTTGGGGATAGTCTCTTTTTAGGCTGCATTTGATACAGCCTCCCAATTTAAGCACTTTTTCCCCATTTTGGGGTTTTTGTAGTTTTCGGTTTACTGTGACTTGATTCAGGATTTTTCCCATTTTTGGGGATAGTCTCTTTTTAGGCTGCATTTGATACAGCCTCCCAATTTAAGCACTTTTTCCCCATTTTGGGGTTTTTGTAGTTTTCGGTTTACTGTGACTTGATTCAGGATTTTTCCCATTTTTGGGGATAGTCTCTTTTTAGGCTGCATTTGATACAGCCTCCCAATTTAAGCACTTTTTCCCAATTTTGGGGTTTTTGTAGTTTTCGGTTAACCGACTTGATTTTGATTTTTCCGATTTATGAGAATCGATGCGAGCTCTCCTCTTTTTGGGAACACTTCCGACATCCCCTGAAGAACCTGGCACAGTAAGACCCACCTCGACTTTTATCACGAATGATTTATTGCAATGATTTTAACCATGATTCTTTGATTATTGATGATTATTGGGGATGATTTATTGATGCTGTGCAAGGCTTACGCTATTGAACCTGTATTAAAAAGCATCATCTAAAACTAGAATAATTTCATGTCCCTGTTTACCACCTCGTCCTGGACGTAATGTGTTAGGGCTTTCACGTGTCCACCACCTAGCTCTGAAGGGTCACTCTAACGCAGTCCACTTACAATATGTCCTGCAAGGGCTTTTACATATCCTAGCCCCCGAATTTAACCTAGTCAGTAACAAGAGCCAAGATTCATTAGAGGTGAGCTACCCATAAACGGCGGGATCCGTGATTTAGACCTGGCCTTAGGAGATCGGCTTCTCTGCCAGGGGGACCATGGAAGGAAGAAGGACAGACGCCGGACCACCGGGACCATCCCAGGGTAGTAGAACTAGGCTCATCGCCTCGCCATCCAGCTGAGTAGGGCCCACGTCGGTGGAGCAGCCGGTAAGACCGGTTGACCCGAGGGGACATTACCCGTAGGACGGAGTACTGGATTTTGACTAGCAATAAGTATTGTGCGTCAATCACCGGAATCTAACAAGCCAGATGTGGCTCTTTTGATGACTGCATCTGGCTCTCAGATAAATCTTAGCTGACATTGCTTAACACGATAATTATAAATAATTCCACTGGAATTCACAGTGCTAAAAATAATGTTCAAAATATAAAACCTTCTCATGCATTTAAATCCATCCATCCGTTTTCTACCGCACCTGTTCAAGAAGTCGCATTAATGATAAGAAGTATTTTATGTCACGATGGGGGGGTCGTAGCTTGCTGCGGGGTCGTTCTCCTAGGAAGGCAGACGGACTACTCGGGACATGGCATTTAGGTAAAAACATGATTTAATTTTAACTACAAAAATATACAAACAAAAATGGCTCACAGTGGAGGCACAACTTGGGGCTAAGGAACAAAGCTAACGCATAAACAGACTAAGAACATAAATCAAACAAAACTTACTTGGCATGGCATGAAGCACGAAACTATGGCAAGGCATGAAACAAGTCAGCACAGGGCGACTGACTGGCAAAGACAAGCTTAAATACTGCCTCTGATTAGTGCTCGGGAAGCAGGTGAGCAGGCATTTTGTCCACCAGAGACAGGTGGACAAAATGAGTAACCAAGGAAACCAGACAAGGGAGTGGAAAAAAACAGGAACTTAAAGAGTCCAAAGGACAAACAAAAACATGATCAACAGACATGACATTTTATTCATTATTGGTTAGCTTCAGAATAACAATATTATTAAAAAGAATAAGTGACTTATTATACTTTAAAAATGTTGGTCTTACTTAAAAACGCACACATTTAGTTGTATTCAGTGTTAAAAAATATGATATGGCTCTCACGGAAATACATTTTGAAATATTTGGCTTTCATGGCTCTCTCAGCCAAAAAGGTTCCCGACCCCTGCTCTAACCACTAGGCCACTGAGTAGGTGGTAGCCATCCACAAGCTTCTGGTAGAATTTTCGACCACTCCTCCTGACAAAATTGATGCAGTTCAGCTAAATGTGTTGGTTTTCTGACATGGACTTGTTTCTTCAGCATTGTCCACACATTTTTGTTTCATCTGACCACAGAACTTTCCTCAAGAAGGTCTTATCTTTGTCCATGTGATGTCAGATAAAACACAGATTGAGCTGTTTGGCCACAATACCCAGCAATATGTTTGGAGGAGAAAAGGTGAGGCCTTTAATCCCAGGAACACCACACCTACTGTCAAGCATGGTGGTGGTAGCATTGTGCTCTGGGCCTGTTTAGCTGGTGCTTTACAGGGAGTAAATGGGACAATGAAAAAGGAGGATTACCTCCAAATATTTCAGGACAACCTGAACTCATCAGACAGGAGGTTGGGTCTTGGGTCATTTGGGTGTTCCAACAGGACAATGGGCCCCAAACACACGTCAACAATGGTAAAGGAATGTCTAAATCCATCCATTTTCTAACGCTTATTCCCTTTTGGGGTCGCGGGGGGCGCTGGCGCCTATCTCAGCTACAATCGGGCGGAAGGCGGGGTACACCCTGGACATGTCGCCACCTCATCGCAGGGCCAACACAGATAGACAGACAACATTCACACACTAGGGACCATTTAGTGTTGCCAATCAACCTATCCCCAGGTGCATGTCTTTGGAGGTGGGAGGGGCCTATCCCCAGGTGCATGTCTTTGGAGGTGGGAGGGGCCTATCCCCAGGTGCATGTCTTTGGAGGTGGGAGGAAGCCGGAGTACCCGGAGGGAACCCACGCACTCACGGGGAGAACATGCAAACTCCACACAGAAAGATCCCGAGCCTGGATTTGAACCAGGACTGCAGGAACTTCGTATTGTGAGGCAGACGCACTAACCCCTCTGCCACCGTGAAGCCCGAATGGCTAAATCAGGCTAGAATTAAGGTTTTAGAATGGCCTTCCCAAAATCCTGGCTTAAACATGTGGACAATGCTGAAGAAACAAGTCCATGTCAGAAAACCAACAAATTTAGCTGAACTGCACCAATTGTGTCAAGAGGAGTGGTCAAAAATTCTAGCTTTTTTTGATTGATTGATTGATACTTTTATTAGTAGATTGCACAGTACAGTACATATTCTGTACAATTGACCACTAAATGGTAACACCCCAATAAGTTTTTCAACTTGTTTAAGTCGGGGTCCACGTTAATCAATTCATGGTACAAATATATACTATCAACATAATACAGTCATCACACAAGTTAATCATCATAGTATATACATTGAATTATTTACATTATTTACAATCCGGGGGGTGGGATGAGGAGCTTTGGTTGATATCAGTACTTCAGTCATCAACAATTGCGTCAACAGAGAAATGGACATTGAAACAGTGTAGGTCTTATTTAGTAGGATATGTACAGCCAGCAGAGAACATAGTGAGTTCACATAGCATAAGAACAAGTAAATACATTAGAAGTACATTTGAGTTGTTTATAATCCGGGGAGATGGGATGTGAATGGAGGAGGGTATTAGTAAAGTGTTGAAGTTGCCTGGAGGTGTTGTTTTAGAGCGCTTTTGAAGGAATATAGAGATGCACTTACTTTTATACCTGTTGGGAGTGCATTCCACATTGATGTGGCATAGAAAGAGAATGAGTTAAGACCTTTGTTAGATGGGAATCTGGGTTTAACGTGGTTTGTGGAGCTCCCCCTGGTGTTGTGGTTATGCAGAAGCTTGTGGATGGTTACTTCATGAATGTGTTTTGTGACCAATATGTATGTGCTCCAATCACTCTATCACAAAAAAATAAGAGTTGTAGAAATGATTGGAATCTCAAGACAGCCATGACATGATGTTCTTTACAAGTGTATGTACACTTTTAACCACGACTTTATCTACAGTTTGTTTCATTCAAGCACACTTCCTGAAAGAGAACAGCCACTTTGCATTACAAAATAATCCTAATCAGGCAAAACAAGGCACAAGAGTTGAAGTGATGGAATAAAAAAACTAGCTATAAATGTTGCAGTGCACTTTGCATGCACACTTAATTCCCGACAATTACCACACTGTTTGAGAAGAGATCTACTTTGTAAATAACGTGCAATTCAAATGTTGTCAGTCATATATGAATGAATGAATGGTTTATTTTGAGCCATGCAAACAAAACAAGAGAATGACATAAAATACAAAATAAATATATAAATACATTATTTTTACACCTTTATTGAAAACATTACATGTGACTAATCTTTTGTAGATGTCAAGATTGGCTCAAAAGGGAGTGGGAAGAAGTCAACTTATTAGGTCCCACCCCTATACATATACAATATATATTTACAATATATAATACAATAATATATATCATATAATTCAGTTCAGTGGTTGCTGCCTAGATGCTATATATTATCTATATATATTACATTTAAATTCTCACACACTTACATACATACATATGTACACACACATATACACACACATACATACAATTTATATATATATATAAATTTATATATATACATACATATACATATATACATACATACACACATACATACATACATATACACACATAATCACATACATACACAAATGCATATACCCAAAATACACATATGTCCATCACACACACACACACACACACACACACACATATAAATACTATACATATAATAGTATATAAATACAGAGTCTCGGAAAACTGGCGTGCACAAGCGATCCCTCAGAAAGCTGGCGTGCACATCACTTGTGCACGCCAGCTTTCCGAGACTCTTATTTTGTTAGCGCAGGCAGCATGAAGCAGGGCTTTTATTGTGAAGATAGGAAATGTGCAGTCGGCCTTTAGAGTTTTGACGGAAGGGACGGCGCGAAAGTCTGTTGAAATAAAAAGTGTTTCTGGCCTTCCTCTCTGTCATTTTTTCATAATAATGAACTGGCAGCAGCCAGCGTCATCTCACAAGACCCTCGGGTGCCGTGAATGTCAATCAAGCAAGCTACGGAATTTGCCGCCAATGTTTTTCTTGTAAAGTGTATGGAAGCTGGATGAATTAGATGCCAAAAAGCAACCACTTTCATGTGGTATTGTACAGAAAGGACCACTTTTTTTCTCCTCCATTTGAAAATGTGGGCGTTATCATCATTACTGTCTGATTCCAATCAATGCAAGTCATCAGAATCAGGTAATACACCAACTTATATTCTTGTCTTTGTGAAAGAAAGACATCTATATGTGTTACACATGCTTGTATTATCATTAAACACATTTAACTTGTTTACAAAAATGTCTTTCATAAATAAATAAATATAAATGATATATATAAATGAGGTAGATCCCCTCGAGTTGGTCGATTGAAAAGTAGCTCGCCTGCAGAAAAAGTGTGGGCACCCCTGCACTAGCGGGTGACTTTTCAAATGATGCTACAAATTAGCAGCGCTGCTACTTTTTGTAGCAACGCTTCTGTCGCATAAATGTTCAACATATTCCCGCTTGAAGACAAACCACCGCCAGACGATGCACCCCGGGCTGTTTTTCATGAGAATTCTTCCTCCATTTATTACCTGGTTCGCACCTTCTCTCTTTCGTATTACCACTCGCAACACAACGTTAGCATCACAGCTAACGTTACCCATGTCGCTACCTCTCTGCTCGGGGAGGGGGCGTGTGACGTTGCACACGTGACGTAAGCAAGAAGGTGCGCTTGTTTTAAGTCTCTGTGAGAAAGAGGGGAGAAACGCATGCCCGCAGCTAAAAGTAACTGCGTGAGAGCGTATACTGGAATATCACGATGTGGTCACTTCCTATATCGCACAGTCCTATAGACAAGCACAAGCAAGGGCTAGTAACACCAAGTCCACTTCCTTTGCAGGGTCTGTTCAGAATAGCAGCCGGAGCATCAAAACTAAAGAAGCTAAAAGCCGCCCTGGACTGTTCAACTTCCCAGCTTGAAGAGTTCTACTCCGACCCACACGCCGTCGCCGGTAATGACAACCGTTTTTCTTTCTGTTACAAACCTACCAAAAAACAACAATCTAGCCTAGATCCTTCCTTTTGCACACAGGAGCCCTCAAGTCTTACCTCAGAGAACTTCCCGAACCTCTCATGACTTTTGGCCTTTATGACGAGTGGACGCAGGCATCCAAGTAACAACACACACACGCCACCGGTGCGTTCCCATGATGCAACAGTGACTGGTAACTGTGTGTGTTTCAGTGTGTCAGACCCTGACAAGAGACTTCAGGCTTTGTGGGTGACTTGTGACCGTTTGCCAAAGACTCACAAAGCCAACTTCAGGTGAGAGTTGCCTTGAAATACAAACCCTGTTGGGAAATTGTGTTAGATGTAAATATAAACAGAATACAATGATTTGCAAATCCTTTTCAAGCCATATTCAGTTGAATATGCTACAAAGACAACATATTTCATGTTCAAACTCATAAAAAATATTTTTCTTTGCAAATAATTAACTTTAGAAATTGATGCCAGCAACACGTGACAAAGAAGTTGGGAAAGGTGGCAATAAATACTGATAAAGTTGAGGAATGCTCATCAAACACTTATTTGGAACATCCCACAGGTGTGCAGGCTAATTGGGAACAGGTGGGTGCCATGATTGGCTATAAAAACAGCTTCCCAAAAAAGGCTCAGTCTTTCACAAGAAAGGATGGGGCGAGGTACACCCCTTTGTCCACAACTGCGTGAGCAAATAGTCAAACAGTTTAAGAACAACCTTTCTCAAAGTGACATTGCAAGAAATTGAGGGATTTCAACATCTACGCTCCATAATATCATCAAAAGGTTCAGAGAATCTGGAGAAATCACTCCACGTAAGCGGCATGGCCGGAAACCAACATTGAATGACCGTGACTTTCAATCCCTCAGATGGCACTGTTTTAAAAACCCACATCAATCTCTAAAGGATATCACCACGTGGGCTCGGGAACACTTCAGAAAACCACTGTCACTAAATACAGTTGGTCGCTACATCAGTAAGTGCAAGTTAAAGCTCTACTATGCAAAGCGAAAGCCATTTATCAACAACATCCAGAAACGCCGCCGGCTTCTCTGGGCCCGAGATCATCTAAGATGGACTGATGCAAAGTGGAAAAGTGTTCTGTGGTGTAACGCAGTGGTTCTCAACCTGGGGTTCCTTAAGGTTTGCCAAGGGGTACGTGAGATTAAAAAAAAAAAATTCTAAAAATAGCAACAATTAAAAAATACTTTATAAATATATTTATTGAATAATACTTCAACAAAATATGAATGTAAGTTCATAAAGTGTGAAAAGAAATGCAACAATGCAATATTCAGTGTTGACAGCTAGATGTTTTTGTGGACATGTTCCATAAATATTGATGTTAAAGATGTCTTTTTTTGTGAAGAAATGTTAAGTTGATGAATCCAGATGGATCTCTATTACAATCCCCAAAGAGGGCACTTTAAGTTGATGATTACTTCTATGTGGAGAAATCTTTATTTATAATTGAATCACTTGTTTATTTTTCAACAAGTTTTGAGTTATTTGTATATCTTTTTTTCCAAATAGTTCAAGAAAGACCACTACAAATTAGCAAATTTAGTACTGGCATACAATTTATAATACTTCTTTATCTCTTATTTTCAACCAAAAATGCTTTGCTCTGATTAGGGGGTACTTGAATTAAAAAAATGTTCACAGGGGGTACATCACTGAAAAAAGGTTGAGAACCACTGGTCTAATGAGTCCACATTTCAAATTGTTTTTGGAAATATTTGACATCGTGTCATTCAGACCGAAGGGGAAGCGAACCATCCAGACTGTTATCGACGCAAAGTGTAAAAGCCAGCATGTGTGATGGTATGGGGGTGCATTAGTGCCCAAGGCATGGGTAACTTACACATGTGTGATGGTATGGGGGTGTATTAGTGCCCAAGGCATGGGTAACTTACACATGTGTGATGGTATGGGGGTGTATTAGTGAACAAGACATGGGTAACTTACACATGTGTGATGGTATGGGGGTGTATTAGTGCCCAAGACATGGGTAACTTACACATGTGTGATGGTATGGGGGTGCATTAGTGCCCAAGGCATGGGTAACTTAAACATGTGTGATGGTATGGGGGTGTATTAGTGAACAAGACATGGGTAACTTACACATGTGTGATGGTATGGGGGTGTATTAGTGAACAAGACATGGGTAACTTACACATGTGTGATGGTATGGGGGTGTATTAGTGCCCAAGGCATGGGTAACTTACACATGTGTGATGGTATGGGGGTGTATTAGTGCCCAAGACATGGGTAACTTACACATGTGTGATGGTATGGGGGTGCATTAGTGCCCAAGGCATGGGTAACTTACACATGTGTGATGGTATGGGGGTGTATTAGTGAACAAGACATGGGTAACTTACACATGTGTGATGGTATGGGGGTGTATTAGTGAACAAGACATGGGTAACTTACACATGTGTGATGGTATGGGGGTGTATTAGTGCCCCAGACATGGGTAACTTACACATGTGTGATGGTATGGGGGTGTATTAGTGAACAAGACATGGGTAACTTACACATGTGTGATGGTATGGGGGTGTATTAGTGAACAAGACATGGGTAACTTACACATGTGTGATGGTATGGGGGTGTATTAGTGCCCAAGACATGGGTAACTTACACATGTGTGATGGTATGGGGGTGTATTAGTGCCCAAGGCATGGGTAACTTACACATGTGTGATGGTATGGGGGTGCATTAGTGAACAAGACATGGGTAACTTACACATGTGTGATGGTATGGGGGTGCATTAGTGAACAAGACATGGGTAACTTACACATGTGTGATGGTATGGGGGTGCATTAGTGAACAAGACATGGGTAACTTACACATGTGTGATGGTATGGGGGTGCATTAGTGCCCAAGGCATGGGTAACTTACACATGTGTGATGGTATGGGGGTGTATTAGTGCCCAAGACATGGGTAACTTACACATGTGTGATGGTATGGGGGTGTATTAGTGCCCCAGACATGGGTAACTTACACATGTGTGATGGTATGGGGGTGTATTAGTGAGCAAGACATGGGTAACTTACACATGTGTGATGGTATGGGGGTGTATTAGTGAACAAGACATGGGTAACTTACACATGTGTGATGGTATGGGGGTGTATTAGTGAACAAGACATGGGTAACTTACACATGTGTGATGGTATGGGGGTGCATTAGTGAACAAGACATGGGTAACTTACACATGTGTGATGGTATGGGGGTGTATTAGTGAACAAGACATGGGTAACTTACACATGTGTGATGGTATGGGGGTGTATTAGTGAACAAGGCATGGGTAACTTACACATGTGTGATGGTATGGGGGTGTATTAGTGAACAAGACATGGGTAACTTACACATGTGTGATGGTATGGGGGTGTATTAGTGAACAAGACATGGGTAACTTACACATGTGTGATGGTATGGGGGTGTATTAGTGCCCAAGACATGGGTAACTTACACATGTGTGATGGTATGGGGGTGTATTAGTGAACAAGACATGGGTAACTTACACATGTGTGATGGTATGGGGGTGTATTAGTGAACAAGACATGGGTAACTTACACATGTGTGATGGTATGGGGGTGTATTAGTGAACAAGACATGGGTAACTTACACATGTGTGATGGTATGGGGGTGTATTAGTGCCCAAGACATGGGTAACTTACACATGTGTGATGGTATGGGGGTGTATTAGTGAACAAGACATGGGTAACTTACACATGTGTGATGGTATGGGGGTGTATTAGTGCCCCAGACATGGGTAACTTACACATGTGTGATGGTATGGGGGTGTATTAGTGAACAAGACATGGGTAACTTACACATGTGTGATGGTATGGGGGTGTATTAGTGAACAAGACATGGGTAACTTACACATGTGTGATGGTATGGGGGTGCATTAGTGAACAAGACATGGGTAACTTACACATGTGTGATGGTATGGGGGTGTATTAGTGCCCAAGGCATGGGTAACTTACACATGTGTGATGGTATGGGGGTGCATTAGTGAACAAGACATGGGTAACTTACACATGTGTGATGGTATGGGGGTGTATTAGTGAACAAGACATGGGTAACTTACACATGTGTGATGGTATGGGGGTGTATTAGTGCCCCAGACATGGGTAACTTACACATGTGTGATGGTATGGGGGTGTATTAGTGAACAAGACATGGGTAACTTACACATGTGTGATGGTATGGGGGTGTATTAGTGAACAAGACATGGGTAACTTACACATGTGTGATGGTATGGGGGTGTATTAGTGAACAAGACATGGGTAACTTACACATGTGTGATGGTATGGGGGTGCATTAGTGAACAAGACATGGGTAACTTACACATGTGTGATGGTATGGGGGTGTATTAGTGAACAAGGCATGGGTAACTTACACATGTGTGATGGTATGGGGGTGTATTAGTGCCCAAGGCATGGGTAACTTACACATGTGTGATGGTATGGGGGTGTATTAGTGAACAAGGCATGGGTAACTTACACATGTGTGATGGTATGGGGGTGTATTAGTGAACAAGGCATGGGTAACTTACACATGTGTGATGGTATGGGGGTGTATTAGTGAACAAGACATGGGTAACTTACACATGTGTGATGGTATGGGGGTGTATTAGTGAACAAGACATGGGTAACTTACACATGTGTGATGGTATGGGGGTGTGTTAGTGAACAAGACATGGGTAACTTACACATGTGTGATGGTATGGGGGTGTATTAGTGAACAAGACATGGGTAACTTACACATGTGTGATGGTATGGGGGTGTATTAGTGAACAAGACATGGGTAACTTACACATGTGTGATGGTATGGGGGTGTATTAGTGAACAAGACATGGGTAACTTACACATGTGTGATGGTATGGGGGTGTATTAGTGAACAAGACATGGGTAACTTACACATGTGTGATGGTATGGGGGTGTATTAGTGAACAAGACATGGGTAACTTACACATGTGTGATGGTATGGGGGTGTATTAGTGAACAAGACATGGGTAACTTACACATATGTGATGGTATGGGGGTGTATTAGTGAACAAGACATGGGTAACTTACACATGTGTGATGGTATGGGGGTGTATTAGTGAACAAGGCATGGGTAACTTACACATGTGTGATGGTATGGGGGTGTATTAGTGAACAAGGCATGGGTAACTTACACATGTGTGATGGTATGGGGGTGTATTAGTGCCCAAGACATGGGTAACTTACACATGTGTGATGGTATGGGGGTGTATTAGTGAACAAGACATGGGTAACTTACACATGTGTGATGGTATGGGGGTGTATTAGTGAACAAGACATGGGTAACTTACACATGTGTGATGGTATGGGGGTGTATTAGTGAACAAGACATGGGTAACTTACACATGTGTGATGGTATGGGGGTGTATTAGTGCCCAAGACATGGGTAACTTACACATGTGTGATGGTATGGGGGTGTATTAGTGACCAAGACATGGGTAACTTACACATGTGTGATGGTATGGGGGTGTATTAGTGAACAAGGCATGGGTAACTTACACATGTGTGATGGTATGGGGGTGTATTAGTGCCCAAGACATGGGTAACTTACACATGTGTGATGGTATGGGGGTGTATTAGTGAACAAGACATGGGTAACTTACACATGTGTGATGGTATGGGGGTGTATTAGTGAACAAGACATGGGTAACTTACACATGTGTGATGGTATGGGGGTGTATTAGTGAACAAGACATGGGTAACTTACACATGTGTGATGGTATGGGGGTGTATTAGTGCCCAAGACATGGGTAACTTACACATGTGTGATGGTATGGGGGTGTATTAGTGACCAAGACATGGGTAACTTACACATGTGTGATGGTATGGGGGTGTATTAGTGAACAAGACATGGGTAACTTACACATGTGTGATGGTATGGGGGTGTATTAGTGAACAAGACATGGGTAACTTACACATGTGTGATGGTATAGGGTGTATTAGTGAACAAGACATGGGTAACTTACACATGTGTGATGGTATGGGGGTGTATTAGTGCCCAAGACATGGGTAACTTACACATGTGTGATGGTATGGGGGTGTATTAGTGAACAAGACATGGGTAACTTACACATGTGTGATGGTATGGGGGTGTATTAGTGAACAAGACATGGGTAACTTACACATGTGTGATGGTATGGGGGTGTATTAGTGAACAAGACATGGGTAACTTACACATGTGTGATGGTATAGGGTGTATTAGTGAACAAGACATGACTAACTTACACATGTGTGATGGTATGGGGGTGTATTAGTGAACAAGACATGGGTAACTTACACATGTGTGATGGTATGGGGGTGTATTAGTGAACAAGACATGGGTAACTTACACATGTGTGATGGTATGGGGGTGTATTAGTGCCCAAGACATGGGTAACTTACACATGTGTGATGGTATGGGGGTGTATTAGTGAACAAGACATGGGTAACTTACACATGTGTGATGGTATGGGGGTGTATTAGTGAACAAGACATGGGTAACTTACACATGTGTGATGGTATGGGGGTGTATTAGTGCCCAAGACATGGGTAACTTACACATGTGTGATGGTATGGGGGTGTATTAGTGAACAAGACATGGGTAACTTACACATGTGTGATGGTATGGGGGTGTATTAGTGAACAAGACATGGGTAACTTACACATGTGTGATGGTATGGGGGTGTATTAGTGAACAAGGCATGGGTAACTTACACATGTGTGATGGTATGGGGGTGTATTAGTGCCCAAGACATGGGTAACTTACACATGTGTGATGGTATGGGGGTGTATTAGTGAACAAGACATGGGTAACTTACACATGTGTGATGGTATGGGGGTGTATTAGTGAACAAGACATGGGTAACTTACACATGTGTGATGGTATGGGGGTGTATTAGTGAACAAGACATGGGTAACTTACACATGTGTGATGGTATGGGGGTGTATTAGTGCCCAAGACATGGGTAACTTACACATGTGTGATGGTATGGGGGTGTATTAGTGACCAAGACATGGGTAACTTACACATGTGTGATGGTATGGGGGTGTATTAGTGAACAAGGCATGGGTAACTTACACATGTGTGATGGTATGGGGGTGTATTAGTGCCCAAGACATGGGTAACTTACACATGTGTGATGGTATGGGGGTGTATTAGTGAACAAGACATGGGTAACTTACACATGTGTGATGGTATGGGGGTGTATTAGTGAACAAGACATGGGTAACTTACACATGTGTGATGGTATGGGGGTGTATTAGTGAACAAGACATGGGTAACTTACACATGTGTGATGGTATGGGGGTGTATTAGTGCCCAAGACATGGGTAACTTACACATGTGTGATGGTATGGGGGTGTATTAGTGACCAAGACATGGGTAACTTACACATGTGTGATGGTATGGGGGTGTATTAGTGAACAAGACATGGGTAACTTACACATGTGTGATGGTATGGGGGTGTATTAGTGAACAAGACATGGGTAACTTACACATGTGTGATGGTATAGGGTGTATTAGTGAACAAGACATGGGTAACTTACACATGTGTGATGGTATGGGGGTGTATTAGTGCCCAAGACATGGGTAACTTACACATGTGTGATGGTATGGGGGTGTATTAGTGAACAAGACATGGGTAACTTACACATGTGTGATGGTATGGGGGTGTATTAGTGAACAAGACATGGGTAACTTACACATGTGTGATGGTATGGGGGTGTATTAGTGAACAAGACATGGGTAACTTACACATGTGTGATGGTATAGGGTGTATTAGTGAACAAGACATGACTAACTTACACATGTGTGATGGTATGGGGGTGTATTAGTGAACAAGACATGGGTAACTTACACATGTGTGATGGTATGGGGGTGTATTAGTGAACAAGACATGGGTAACTTACACATGTGTGATGGTATGGGGGTGTATTAGTGCCCAAGACATGGGTAACTTACACATGTGTGATGGTATGGGGGTGTATTAGTGAACAAGACATGGGTAACTTACACATGTGTGATGGTATGGGGGTGTATTAGTGAACAAGACATGGGTAACTTACACATGTGTGATGGTATGGGGGTGTATTAGTGCCCAAGACATGGGTAACTTACACATGTGTGATGGTATGGGGGTGTATTAGTGAACAAGACATGGGTAACTTACACATGTGTGATGGTATGGGGGTGTATTAGTGAACAAGACATGGGTAACTTACACATGTGTGATGGTATGGGGGTGTATTAGTGAACAAGACATGGGTAACTTACACATGTGTGATGGTATGGGGGTGTATTAGTGAACAAGACATGGGTAACTTACACATGTGTGATGGTATGGGGGTGTATTAGTGAACAAGACATGGGTAACTTACACATGTGTGATGGTATGGGGGTGTATTAGTGAACAAGACATGGGTAACTTACACATCTGTGAAGGCACTATTAATGCTGAAAAGTACATAAAAGGTTCCATCTAAGCGCCATCTTTTTCATGGACGCCCCTGCTTATTTCAGCAAGACAACGCCAAGCCACATTCAGCACGTGTTACAACAGCGTGGCTTGGTAAAAAAAGAGTGCGGGTACTTTCCTGGCCCGCCTGCAGTCCAGACCTGTCTCCCATGGAAAATGTGTGGCGCATTATGAAGCGTAAAATAGGACAGCGGAGACCCCGGACTGTTGAAGGACTGAAGCTCTACATAAAACAAGAATGAGAAAGAATTCCACTTTCAAAGCTTCAACAATTAGTTTCCTCAGTTCCCAAACGTTTATTGAGTGTTGTTAAAAGAAAAGGTGATGTAACACAGTGGTGAACATGCCCTTTCCCAACTACTTTGGCACGTGTTGCAGCCATGAAATTCTAAGTTAATTATTATTTGCAAAAAATAAATAAAGTTTATGAGTTCAAACATGAAATATCTTGTCTTTGTAGCATATTCAACTGAATATGGGTTAAAAAAGGATTTGCAAATCATTGTATTCTGTTTATATTTACATCTAACACAATTTCCCAACTCATATAGAAACGGGGTTTGTAAATAAATAAGCAGAAGAGTAGTAAACAACTGAATGAATACTTTGCAGGTACCTGGTGAAGTTTCTGGCCAAACTGGCTCAAGACAGTGATGCCAACAAGATGACTCCCAGCAACATCGCCATCGTCCTGGGGCCCAACCTGCTGTGGGCCAAGACCGAAGGGTGAGGACTATTCACAAGTAAAGGTTGAGACATAGATCGAGCTGACTTCTTTTGCCGGACTTCAGGACATTGGCGGAAATAGCTGCTGCTACATCGGTCCACGCAGTCGCCATCATCGAGCCCATTATCCAGCACGCCGATTGGTTCTTTCCTGAAGGTATGTGCAGCTCGAAAAAACATACTCTACCACTCGTGAAAAAAGTGAAATCTAAGTAAGATGAAATATCTCAAATAAGGCTGATATTTGCTTCTTTTCTGTTTGATAAGATCATTCTTCTCGCTAAGCAGATTTTATGTTAGTGTTTTACTTGTTTAAAGGGTTCTGGTCCTGAATGATCTCAGTAAGATATTACAGCTTGTAGCTGAGATTTGATGACCTATATTGATTAAAACATGCTTGAAACTAGAATATCAAGTGTTGCAAAGCTGGGTCATCAACACTCACAAGTATAAAACTATTTTTTTAAAGTACCGGTAATAATTTCTTACTTCAAGCATGAAAAAAAAATCATGATGTCGGGCTAATGGCTCTAGCATTTACTTCATTGAAGAATATTTTTCACACCATGGACCACCAAGGAAGGACATTCTGTCAAACAGGTTTATTCCCCCATCCTAGTCACTGCCGTTGTGTCCTTGGGCAAGACACTTTACTCACCTACTCCCAGTGTAAAAATTAGATATTGGGTTTCACTATGTGAAGTGCTTTAAGTCTCTAGAGAAAAAGCGCTATATAAATATAATTCACTTCACTTCACATATTGAGCGAAAATGTCTCTTTTTTTTCTACCAAAAAAGTGCACTTGTTATTAGTGAGAATATACTTATTTTAAGCTATTTTTGGGTTCATTGAGGTTAGCTAATTTTACTTGTTTTGGAAAGTCTTGATAAGCCAAATTTTCATGTTCGTTTTTCTTAGTTGTGAAGTGAAGTGAATTATTTTTACATAGCGCTTTTCTCTAGTGACTCAAAGCGCTTTACATAGTGAAACCCAATATCTAAGTTACATTTAAAGCAGTGTGGGTGGCACTGGGAGCAGGTGGGTAAAGTGTCTTGCCCAAGGACACAACGGCAGTAACTAGGATGGCGGAAGCGGGGATCGAACCTGGAGCCCTCAAGTTGCTGGCACGGCCACTCTACCAACCGAGCTATACCGCCCCAAGTTCAAATAAAATACCCTTAATTTTTTTATCACTAGGGTCCGCCAGGCCCATTGCAAAAAGACTCCACAGGATTCCTTTGCAATGGGCCAAGGACCCTATTGAAACTGTAAGGTTTTATTATTATTATTATTATTATTATTCTTTATTATTCCGCACCTTCGCACCCTAATTTGACCCCCTTAACATGCTTCAAAGCTCACCAAATTTGGCACACACATCGGTACGGTGGACCTTCCCAACCTATTAAGCAACCAAACCCCAAAAATGAAAATTGCGCGCTAGCGCCCCCTAGGAAGAAACAAAAAACAGACTGCTTGTAACTTCCGTTAGGAATGTCGTAGAGACATGAAACAAAAACTTCTATGTAGGTCTGACGTAGACCTACATTTCCAATTAGAACCTTCTATAGCAAAAATCAACAGAAAATTTGTAAAAACTCATTCAAAGCAAAATTTTCGCAAAAAATGCTATTTTTGCCTCTCTGAGCTGTAATTTGACCCCCTTAAAATGCTTCAAAACTCACCAAACTTGGCACACACATCAGGACTGGCAACAATTGCGATTTAATGAAAAAAAACAAACCCCAAAATTCAAAAATATCTTCTAGCGCAATTTTTGAATAAAATACAGAAAAAACTGCTCCTAGGAAGAAAACACAGACAAAACTGCTTGTAACTTCCGGTAAGAATGTCGGAGGGACCTGAAACAAAAACTTCTCTGTAGGTCTCACTTAGACCTACATTTTAATTATTGACATCCTTCAGCAAAAATCAACAGGAAGTTAAAAATTACCCCTTCAAAATAAAAGTTTTGTAAACACCCGTCACCTTTTTTCAAAAGTTATTTCCTTTGAGCGCGTTTGTCGTTCCGGCTTCAAACTAGCACAGGAGAGATTGAACCCTTCTGATTAAAAGTATAGAACAGAGTTTCTCTAACTGCTCCAGTTTTGATTTTACGCGCCTTCAAAGAACCCCTGTGCAAAGTTACCTAAAAAATGTCATTTTTGCCTCTGAGCTGTAATTTGACCCCTTCAAAATGCTTCAAAGTGCAAGTTAAAGCTCTACTATACAAAGCGAAAGCCATTTATCAACAACATCCAGAAACGCCGATCTGTAATTTGACCCCCTTACCATGCTTTAAAACTCACCAAATTTTACACACACATCAGGACCGGCGAAAATTGCCATCTAATAAAAAACCAAACCCTAAAAATCTAAGTTGCGCTCTAGCGCCCCCTAGGAAAAAACCCAGACAAAACTGCATGTAACTTCTGTTAGAAATGTCGTCGAGACATGAAATAAAAACCTCTATGTTGGTCTGACTTAGACCAGGGCTTGGCAGCGGCCAAAGGCGGACCCGACGAAGGCTGCTTGCAGCTTTAATTTTTTCTTGTTTTTGAAGACTGGCGTTTTGCAGTGTATGGTCTTGGGGAATAAACATAAATACAGTGTGCTCAATAGAATGTGCCCAACTGCTAGCATAATGTAAAACATCATGTGTGACAAGTTAACCAGTCGGCAGCTTATGCAGCATTTGACACGTTTACTAAGCGACACGCTCTTTCTTTTCATGGGATGCAAGAGCAGCAGATAATACCTACATTTAGAGTCCTTTGTGCTATCTGTGTTGGCCCTGCGATGAGATGGTGTACTCCCCCTTCTGCCTGAATGCAGCTGAGATAGGCTCCAGCACGCCCCGCCACCCCAAAAGGGACAAGCGGTAGAAAATGGATGGATGTGCACAAAACATGCAGGGTGGGGGAAAAACAAGAAAGCCTAATTTTTTTACTTGGAGCTGACGTTTTTAAACATTAAAAACATAGCCACATGTCTCAGGCCTATACAGTTATTTCCTGTCGTTAAAGGGGAACATTATCACAATTTCAAAAAGGTTAAAAACAATAAAAATCAGTTCCCAGCGGCATGTTGTATTTTTTGAAGTTTTTTTTCAAAATTTTACCGGTCTCGGAATATCCCTAAATAAAGCTTTAAAGTGCCTTATTTTGGCTCTCTGCGAAGACACTGGCCATTTCCCTGTGACGTCACACAGTGCTGCCAATGTAAACAAACAATGGGAATACCACAGCAAGATATAGCGACATTAGCTCGGATTCAAACTCGGATTTCAGCGATTAAACAGATTACACATGTATTGAAACAGATGGTTGGAGTATGAAAGTATTGAAGAAGAAACTGAAGCTATTGAGCAAATAGCTATTGACGCTATTCATAGTCATAGCATGGCCGAATAGCTGCGTTAGCATCGCCGGTAAAATGTGCGGACCAAACGATCAGGACTTTCGCATCTTGTGACACTGGAGCAACTTAAATCCGTCGATTGCTAAGTGTTTGTTTTGCATTAAAAGTGGGTGGAAGGAAACGTAATATAGTTGCAAATGCATCTGCAGGTTATCCATACATCTCTGTGCCATGTCTGCCTTAGCACCGCCGGTAAATACCATGTTAGCATCAATTAGCTGGCAGTCAACATCCACAAAACTCACCTTTGTGATTTGGTTGACTTAATGGTTGCAAATGCATCTGCAGGTTATCCATACATCTCTGTGCCATGTCTGTCTTAGCATCGCCGGTCAAATGTGGAGACACTCTGGTACATTCAATGGGGGTCTGGCGGCAGATTTCTTGCCAGTGGTGCAACTTGAATCCCTCCCTGTTAGTGTTGTTACACCCTCCGACAACACACCCACCAGGCATGATGTCTCCAAGGTTCCAAAAAATAGTCGAAAAAACGGAAAATAACAGAGCTGAGACCCGGTGTTTGTAATGTGTTGAAAATGAAAATGGTGGGTGTGTTACCTCGGTGACGTCACATTCTGACGTCATCGCCTCCTGCGTGATAAACAGGAAGGCGATTAATTTGCCAAAATTCACCCGTTTAGAGTTCGGAAATCGGTAAAAAAAATAGATGGTCTTTTTTCTGCACCATCAAGGTATATATTGACGCTTACATAGGTCTGCTGATAATGTTCCCCTTTAATGTTATTGTAATGTCCTGCTATCTGGTCTTCCAAAAAAGGATATTAGGGAATCTACAAATATTACAAAAGTCAGCTTCACTCGTGCTGACGAGGACCAGAGGGCTTGACTCGCATTACACCAGTTTTAAAGTATCTGCATTGGCTCCCTGACGATTATAAGGTCATATTATTCATTTTTAAATGTCATCATGATCTTGCACCTTTTTATCTAACTAAGGCCCACAGTGAGGCGGCATGTATTCACTATGGGTTCCACCTAATTATTTGAAGCTCTTCTTAAGTTCTTCATTTTGATTTGTTACTTTCAATTGTATTTACTGCTATTAATACTACTACTATTCTTACTATTTTATGTCTTAAATATATATTTCATTTTTACATATTACATATATACAGTCATAGTCAAAGTGGACATCCACTTGTAAAGAACATAATGTCATGGCTGTCTTGAGATTCCAATGATTTCTACAACTTGACATTTTTTTGTGATGTAGTGATTGGAGCACATACTTGTTGGTCACAAAAAACATTCATGAAGTTTGGTTCTTTTATGAATTTATTATGGGTTTACTGAAAATGTGAGCAAATGTGAGGGTCAAAAGTATACATACAGCAATGTTAATATTTGCTTACATGTCCCTTGGCAAGTTTCACTGCAATAAGGTGCTTTTGGTAGCCATCCACAAGCTTCTGATTGAGTTTTTGACCACAAAATTGGTGCACTTCAGCTAAATGTGTTGTTTTTCTGACTTTGACTTGTTTCTTCAGCATTGTCCACACCTTTAAGTCAGGACTTTGGGAAGGCCATTCTTAAACCTTCATTCTGGCCTGATTTAATAATAATAATAATGGATTAGATTTATATCGCGCTTTTCTATTATTAGATACTCAAAGCGCTCACAGAGAAGTGGGAAGCCATCATTCATTCACACGATGGTGGTGGTAAGCTACATCTGTAGCCACAGCTGCCCTGGGGTAGACTGACGGAAGCGTGGCTGCCAGTTTGCACCTACGGCCCCTCCGACCACCACCAATCATTCATTCACCAGTGTGAGCGGCACCGGGGGCAAAGGGTGAAGTGTCCTGCCCAAGGACACAACGGCAGCGACTTTGATGTCCATAGGTGGGAAGCGAACCTGCAACCCTCAGGTTTCTGGCACGGCCGCTCTACCCACTACGCCATACCGCCCCATTTAGCCATTCCTTTACCGCTTTTGACGTGTGTTTTGGGTCATTGTCCTGTTGGAACACCCAACTGTGCCCAAGACCCAACCTCCGGGCTGATGATTTTATGTTGTCCTGAAGAATTTGGAGGTAATCCTCCTTTTTCATTGCCCCATTTATTCTCTGTAAAGCACCAGTTTCACTGGCAGCAAAACAGCCCCAGAGCATAATACTACCACCCTCATTCTTGACAGTAGGGATGGTGTTCCTGGGATTAAAGGCCTACCCTTTGGCCTGGGTATTGTGGCCAAACAGCTCAATTTTTGTTTCACCTGACATCACATGGACAAAGATAAGACTTTCTGGAGGAAAGTTCAGAAGACTTGGCAAGACTTGTTCCTGTTTACTACTGTTTTCCTTTCTGATTGATGAAACCAGACTCTGGTTTATCTTTGTTGGTGGTTCACTCACATCTTCTTTCTGTCCAGAGGTGGACTTCAATGTGTCGGGCATGTTCGCCATGCCCACCCACCCGTCGACGCCAGACTCCGAGAGGAAACGCCCCGGCAGCGTGTTGGGGCAGGACGGGGACAACGCTGCTCACCCCTCCCGTAAAGAAAGGTACCTGTCCCGCGCCAACCTCAGCCTGACGCTCCCCCTCCCATCCCGCCCCAAGAATCCCAGCAGGCAAGATTCACGGGGCCCCGCGGTGTCGGCCCACTATGTTGTGGCTGACGAGTCCATCACAGTCACTGAAGATCTGCCTAGTCCAAAGTTTCAGGCTTTGCCCTAGTCTCATGTAGCTTTAGCGGCTTTTGTGCCACTTTAGAAGCTTTTTGTGCGCTCTTCATTGTGCAGAGTATGTGGTTCCATTGTGCAGTATGTGGTTCCATTGTGTATACTTCTGTTTCCAATTAAAGCTTAGGTCACATTGTAGCTTGCTGGTTCTGTGTGGGCTTCCTGGCTTTTGTTTTGCTGCTGCGGCCATGTTGGTTCTCTTTTAAACTGCTCTTAATGTATACATCTGGTTCTGCTCTTTTCAAATTAGTTTTTTTTTTTTCCACTCAGGAGGTGTCATCTCTGTCTGCCTTCTCAAGCTCTTTTTTGGTGTTGTCTTACAAGTGTGTGTGTGTGTGTGTGTGTGGTTTGACCTCCCTCCCCCTCTCACTTCCGTAGTACTGTTAACAAACATCCGGAGTCCAGCCCTCGTAGAACCGGCACCACTATTAGAAAGCAGCCACAGCAAACCTCGCCCACCTTCCCGCCGGAACTCGCCTCATTTGAGCCCCAACTCCGAGCGGCGACCCCGGAGGTCGAGCAGCCGGGCTCGGACAGTTTTGGTTCAGGTGCTGCTTCCGGGCTCCAGGTAGCCAGCGTGCAACCTCATTGCGTCACCCAGCTCAGCACAGGGGAGAGCAGGTAAGGAGCGAGCTGAGGTCGCCGCCATTAACGCCTGCAACGCCGTCTGCTCACTCCAACCAATCAAGATGTACCTCCTCGCCCCTAAGTGTTTGTCGGAATTCAAATCAAAACAAGTGATGTGATTCTTTCTTTCCAGGTGATGTTGACTCCTCCTTTCTTCCTGTTTTCGTTAAAGTCCTACTGAAATGAGATGTTCTTATTTAAACGGGGATAGCAGGTCCATTCTATGTGTCATACTTCATCATTTCGCCATATTGCCATATTTTTGCTGAAAGGATTTAGTAGAGAACATCCACGATAAAGTTGGCAACTTTTGGTCGCTAATAAAAAAGCCTTGCCTGTAACGGAAGTAGCAGACGATGTGCGCGTGATGTCACAGGTTGTGGAGCTCCTCACATCTGAACATTGTTTACAATCATGGCCACCAGTGGCGAGAGCTATTCAGACCGAGAAAGCGACGATTTCCCCATTAATTTGAGCGAGGATGAAAGATTCGTGGATGAGGAAAGTGAGAGTGAAGTGTACACGGACGTAGGGAGAAGTACAGAGCGCCAATAACCTTAAAGGCCTACTGAAATGAGATGTTCTTATTTAAACGGGGATAGCAGGTCCATTCTATGTGTCATACTTCATCATTTCGCGATATTGCCATATTTTTGCTGACAGGATTTAGTAGAGAACATCCACGATAAAGTTCGCCACTTTTGCTCGCTAATAAAAAAGCCTTATCTGTACTGGAAGTAGCAGACGATGTGCGCGTGACGTCACGGGTTGTCTGAACATTGTTTACAATCATGGCCACCAGCAGCAAGAGCGATTCGGACCGAGAAAGCGACGATTTCCCCATTAATTTGAGCGAGGATGAAAGATTTGTGGATGAGGAAAGTGAGAGTGAAGGACTAGAAAAAATAAATAAATAAAATAAAATAAAAAATAAACTAGAGGGCAATGGAAGTGGTTCAGATGTTATTAGACAAATTTACTAGGATAATTGTGGAAAATCCCTTATCTGCTTATTGTGTTACTAGTGTTTTAGTGAGATTATATGGTGGTACCTGTACAACCTGAAGGTCGGCCCCGCACCTTTCTTCAGCACCAGTCGACGGGTGGTGGCGATGCCCATCTCTGCCTTTCGCAAGTGACCCTCTTCGAAACACGATCTTTCGAAATGATGGCTGCATAAAACACTGTACTTTGTGTGTGTGGTCCAATCCAATCGTGTTCGCTTGACCGCTCTGTTCCATAGTAAAGATTGACTGTCATCTTTCGGGAATGTAAACTATGAAACACCGGCTGTGTTTGTGTTGCTAAAGGCGGTCGCAATACACCACTTCCCACCTACAGCGTTCTTCTTTGACGTCTCCATTAATAATTGAACAAATTGCAAACGGTTCAGCAACACAGAGGTCCAGAATACTGTGGAATTTTGCAATGAAAACAGACGAATTAATAGCTGGGAACGATGCTGGAACAAAATGTCCTCTACAATGCGTGACGTCATCTTACTGAGGCGTTTCAGCAGGATATTTTGGCGCGAAATTTAAAATTGCAATTTAGTAAACTAAAGCGGCCGTATTGGCATGTGTTGCAATGTTAATATTTCATCATTGATATATAAACTATCAGACTGCGTGGTTAGTAATAGTGGCTTTCAGTAGGCCTTTAAACCTGCCACTAAATGGCAAATGTTTGATCTGGCTCGATTTGTTTGTTGATTTATTTATTTTTGGGCAAATGTTGCATCCTCTTGTGTTGTCTCATGTTCTAACTAACATGCCAGCTTGGTTGTTTGTAGCACTGTCCTCGCACCACCAAACATCATCCGTGCAGATGGTTATTTGGACCTTCTTCTATGCCCACAGCCCAGCCCGTGAACACGCGTCCACGCCCCCTCCACAGAGGAATGGTTCCGCCCAGCTTGCAGCCGGGACCCCTCACACCCAGGGGGGCTCCAGGGGGGCAAGTCCTCACATGAGCCGCAGAGGTGAGAGCTAATTATCTTCTACTTTGGGAAGTTTATTTGTAATTACTAGAGATGGCCGATAATATTGGACTGTAGTTAGTGGACATCTATTGTTTATTTTCATTAAGACACGCCTCCAACTGACTAGAGTCCGGCGTGTTGGTCAGCTTTAGTGTCATGTAGAGTTGGGTGTCATGTTGGTCAGCTTTAGTGTCATGTAGAGTTGGGTGTCATGTTGGTCAGCTTTAGTGTCATGTAGAGTTGGGTGTCATGTTGGTCAGCTTTAGTGTCATGTAGAGTTGGGTGTCATGTTGGTCAGCTTTAGTGGCATGTAGAGTTGGGTGTCATGTTGGTCAGCTTTAGTGTCATGTAGAGTTGGGTGTCATGTTGGTCAGCTTTAGTGTCATGTAGAGTTGGGTGTCATGTTGGTCAGCTTTAGTGTCATGTAGAGTTGGGTGTCATGTTGGTCAGCTTTAGTGGCATGTAGAGTTGGGTGTCATGTTGGTCAGCTTTAGTGTCATGTAGAGTTGGGTGTCATGTTGGTCAGCTTTAGTGTCATGTAGAGTTGGGTGTCATGTTGGTCAGCTTTAGTGTCATGTAGAGTTGGGTGTCATGTTGGTCAGCTTTAGTGTCATGTAGAGTTGGGTGTCATGTTGGTCAGCTTTAGTGTCATGTAGAGTTGGGTGTCATGTTGGTCAGCTTTAGTGTCATGTAGAGTTGGGTGTCATGTTGGTCAGCTTTAGTGTCATGTAGAGTTGGGTGTCATGTTGGTCAGCTTTAGTGTCATGTAGAGTTGGGTGTCATGTTGGTCAGCTTTAGTGTCATGTAGAGTTGGGTGTCATGTTGGTCAGCTTTAGTGTCATGTAGAGTTGGGTGTCATGTTGGTCAGCTTTAGTGTCATGTAGAGTTGGGTGTCATGTTGGTCAGCTTTAGTGTCATGTAGAGTTGGGTGTCATGTTGGTCAGCTTTAGTGTCATGTAGAGTTGGGTGTCATGTTGGTCAGCTTTAGTGGCATGTAGAGTTGGGTGTCATGTTGGTCAGCTTTAGTGGCATGTAGAGTTGGGTGTCATGTTGGTCAGCTTTAGTGGCATGTAGAGTTGGGTGTCATGTTGGTCAGCTTTAGTGTCATGTAGAGTTGGGTGTCATGTTGGTCAGCTTTAGTGTCATGTAGAGTTGGGTGTCATGTTGGTCAGCTTTAGTGTCATGTAGAGTTGGGTGTCATGTTGGTCAGCTTTAGTGTCATGTAGAGTTGGGTGTCATGTTGGTCAGCTTTAGTGTCATGTAGAGTTGGGTGTCATGTTGGTCAGCTTTAGTGTCATGTAGAGTTGGGTGTCATGTTGGTCAGCTTTAGTGTCATGTAGAGTTGGGTGTCATGTTGGTCAGCTTTAGTGTCATGTAGAGTTGGGTGTCATGTTGGTCAGCTTTAGTGTCATGTAGAGTTGGGTGTCATGTTGGTCAGCTTTAGTGTCATGTAGAGTTGGGTGTCATGTTGGTCAGCTTTAGTGTCATGTAGAGTTGGGTGTCATGTTGGTCAGCTTTAGTGTCATGTAGAGTTGGGTGTCATGTTGGTCAGCTTTAGTGTCATGTAGAGTTGGGTGTCATGTTGGTCAGCTTTAGTGGCATGTAGAGTTGGGTGTCATGTTGGTCAGCTTTAGTGTCATGTAGAGTTGGGTGTCATGTTGGTCAGCTTTAGTGTCATGTAGAGTTGGGTGTCATGTTGGTCAGCTTTAGTGTCATGTAGAGTTGGGTGTCATGTTGGTCAGCTTTAGTGTCGTGTAGAGTTGGGTGTCATGTTGGTCAGCTTTAGTGTCATGTAGAGTTGGGTGTCATGTTGGTCAGCTTTAGTGTCATGTAGAGTTGGGTGTCATGTTGGTCAGCTTTAGTGTCATGTAGAGTTGGGTGTCATGTTGGTCAGCTTTAGTGGCATGTAGAGTTGGGTGTCATGTTGGTCAGCTTTAGTGGCATGTAGAGTTGGGTGTCATGTTGGTCAGCTTTAGTGGCATGTAGAGTTGGGTGTCATGTTGGTCAGCTTTAGTGTCATGTAGAGTTGGGTGTCATGTTGGTCAGCTTTAGTGTCATGTAGAGTTGGGTGTCATGTTGGTCAGCTTTAGTGTCATGTAGAGTTGGGTGTCATGTTGGTCAGCTTTAGTGTCGTGTAGAGTTGGGTGTCATGTTGGTCAGCTTTAGTGTCATGTAGAGTTGGGTGTCATGTTGGTCAGCTTTAGTGTCATGTAGAGTTGGGTGTCATGTTGGTCAGCTTTAGTGTCATGTAGAGTTGGGTGTCATGTTGGTCAGCTTTAGTGTCATGTAGAGTTGGGTGTCATGTTGGTCAGCTTTAGTGTCATGTAGAGTTGGGTGTCATGTTGGTCAGCTTTAGTGTCATGTAGAGTTGGGTGTCATGTTGGTCAGCTTTAGTGTCATGTAGAGTTGGGTGTCATGTTGGTCAGCTTTAGTGTCATGTAGAGTTGGGTGTCATGTTGGTCAGCTTTAGTGTCATGTAGAGTTGGGTGTCATGTTGGTCAGCTTTAGTGTCATGTAGAGTTGGGTGTCATGTTGGTCAGCTTTAGTGTCATGTAGAGTTGGGTGTCATGTTGGTCAGCTTTAGTGTCATGTAGAGTTGGGTGTCATGTTGGTCAGCTTTAGTGTCATGTAGAGTTGGGTGTCATGTTGGTCAGCTTTAGTGTCATGTAGAGTTGGGTGTCATGTTGGTCAGCTTTAGTGTCATGTAGAGTTGGGTGTCATGTTGGTCAGCTTTAGTGTCATGTAGAGTTGGGTGTCATGTTGGTCAGCTTTAGTGTCATGTAGAGTTGGGTGTCATGTTGGTCAGCTTTAGTGTCATGTAGAGTTGGGTGTCATGTTGGTCAGCTTTAGTGTCATGTAGAGTTGGGTGTCATGTTGGTCAGCTTTAGTGTCATGTAGAGTTGGGTGTCATGTTGGTCAGCTTTAGTGTCATGTAGAGTTGGGTGTCATGTTGGTCAGCTTTAGTGTCATGTAGAGTTGGGTGTCATGTTGGTCAGCTTTAGTGTCATATAGAGTTGGGTGTCATGTTGGTCAGCTTTAGTGTCATATAGAGTTGGGTGTCATGTTGGTCAGCTTTAGTGTCATGTAGAGTTGGGTGTCATGTTGGTCAGCTTTAGGGGCATGTAGAGTTGGGTGTCATGTTGGTCAGCTTTAGGGGCATGTAGAGTTGGGTGTCATGTTGGTCAGCTTTAGTGTCGTGTAGAGTTGGGTGTCATGTTGGTCAGCTTTAGTGTCATGTAGAGTTGGGTGTCATGTTGGTCAGCTTTAGTGTCATGTAGAGTTGGGTGTCATGTTGGTCAGCTTTAGTGTCATGTAGAGTTGGGTGTCATGTTGGTCAGCTTTAGTGTCATGTAGAGTTGGGTGTCATGTTGGTCAGCTTTAGTGTCATGTAGAGTTGGGTGTCATGTTGGTCAGCTTTAGTGTCATGTAGAGTTGGGTGTCATGTTGGTCAGCTTTAGTGTCATGTAGAGTTGGGTGTCATGTTGGTCAGCTTTAGTGTCATGTAGAGTTGGGTGTCATGTTGGTCAGCTTTAGTGTCATGTAGAGTTGGGTGTCATGTTGGTCAGCTTTAGTGGCATGTAGAGTTGGGTGTCATGTTGGTCAGCTTTAGTGTCATGTAGAGTTGGGTGTCATGTTGGTCAGCTTTAGTGTCATGTAGAGTTGGGTGTCATGTTGGTCAGCTTTAGTGTCATGTAGAGTTGGGTGTCATGTTGGTCAGCTTTAGTGTCATGTAGAGTTGGGTGTCATGTTGGTCAGCTTTAGTGTCATGTAGAGTTGGGTGTCATGTTGGTCAGCTTTAGTGTCATGTAGAGTTGGGTGTCATGTTGGTCAGCTTTAGTGTCATGTAGAGTTGGGTGTCATGTTGGTCAGCTTTAGTGTCATGTAGAGTTGGGTGTCATGTTGGTCAGCTTTAGTGTCATGTAGAGTTGGGTGTCATGTTGGTCAGCTTTAGTGTCATGTAGAGTTGGGTGTCATGTTGGTCAGCTTTAGTGTCATGTAGAGTTGGGTGTCATGTTGGTCAGCTTTAGTGGCATGTAGAGTTGGGTGTCATGTTGGTCAGCTTTAGTGTCATGTAGAGTTGGGTGTCATGTTGGTCAGCTTTAGTGTCATGTAGAGTTGGGTGTCATGTTGGTCAGCTTTAGTGTCATGTAGAGTTGGGTGTCATGTTGGTCAGCTTTAGTGTCATGTAGAGTTGGGTGTCATGTTGGTCAGCTTTAGTGTCATGTTGGTCAGCTTTAGTGTCATGTAGAGTTGGGTGTCATGTTGGTCAGCTTTAGTGTCATGTAGAGTTGGGTGTCATGTTGGTCAGCTTTAGTGTCATGTAGAGTTGGGTGTCATCAGCACAACAGTGAAAGCTAACAGCGTATTTGCGTATGATGTCACCTAGCGGCAGCATGTAGATGCTGAAGAGTGCAGGGCCAAGGACCAAACCCTGGGGAACTCCACACGTTACCTTAACATAGTCCGAGGTCACATTGTAGGATAAGAGTTAAACCAAGACAAGGCTTTTACTTCACAATAAAACAAGAAAATTGGGCTTGTCAAGACTTTCCAAAACAAGTAAAATGAGCTAACCTCAATGAATCCAAAAATACCTTAAAATAAGTATATTGTCATTAATAACAACTATATGAGTACGTATTTTCTATTGTTTCATTGAAAATAAAACTGCAAAGTCCATCTGGCTGTCATCTCTTTTAATTATGAGACACAATTGTGTCAAAGTCATGACTTTTTTTTCATGCCTGAAATAAGAGATGATTACTTTAAAAAGTAGTTTTCTACTTGAGTGTTGATGACACAGCTGCACTTTATGCAACATGTTGCATTTCATCCACTTTATCGAGACAACATCGTCAGGTCTCAGCGCTCGAATTTCACCGCAATGCCCCAAAAATTGACCAAAAAGTGAAAAACATGCCGTGACTGCCCTTGATTCCAGAAAACACAGAGTGAGATGTTCTACCTTTTGTGCAAAACACAAATGCATCAAATGACTTAACACATTAAATGACGAGTAAAATATTTACAAACACAACAACCGACTTCTAAAACATTAAAACCGACTCCAAAACACATCAAATGACTCCGAAGAGATTCACAGTGACATCTAAAACGTAAATTACTCCTAAAACACATTAAGACTCATAAAACACGTAAAAATACTCCTAAAAACATGTAAAAAGACTCCTAAAACAAATTTAAAACCTGTAAAAATCTCATAAAACACGTGGATATTTTTTTACGTGTTTTATGAGTTTTTTACAGGTTTTTAAATTTGTTTTAGGAGTCTTTTTACATGTTTTTAGGAGTATTTTTACGTGTTTTATGATCCACTATGGACTGGACTCTCACACTATTATGTTAGATCCACTATGGACTGGACTCTCACACTATTATGTTATATCCACTATGGACTGGACTCTCACTATTATGTTAGATCCACTATGGACTGGACTCTCACACTATTATGTTAGATCCACTATGGACTGGACTCTCACACTATTATGTTAGATCCACTATGGACTGGACTCTCACACTATTATGTTAGATCCACTATGGACTGGACTCTCACTATTATGATAGATCCACTATGGACTGTACTCTCACTATTATGTTAGATCCACTATGGACTGGACTCCCACTATTATGTTAGATCCACTATGGACTGGACTCTCACACTATTATGTTAGATCCACTATGGACTGGACTCTCACACTATTATGTTAGATCCACTATGGACTGGACTCTCACTATTATGTTAGATCCACTATGGACTGGACTCTCACTATTATGTTGTTTAAGGACAAGGGATGTAACAATAAATGGTATTATGATCATTTGCGATAATTCCCGACGATTAGTAATACCGTCTAATTTTTTAATGACCTAAAAGGTCATTTATTAATTCATGCATGTTTGGCCAGACGAACATGCTCACTAGTGTTTGGCTTGATAACCACGGCGGACCAACGACACCAACTTTGCTGCAGAGATCTCCCCTGGGATTAAACTGAGCCCAGCCCTTGGTTTAACGTCATCTTCCCTCACTTCCAGCTGTGCTTTTAGAAGCGTAGTTCTGTGTTTAGATCAGTGGTTCTAAACTTATTTGGAGGTACCAAACTGTGGAGGTACCAAACTGTGTTTAGATCAGTGGTTCTAAACCTTATTGGAGGTACCAAACTGTGAAGGTACCAAACTGTGTTTAGATCAGTGGTTCTAAACCTTATTGGAGGTACCAAACTGTGGAGGTACCAAACTGTGTTTAGATCAGTGGTTCTAAACCTTATTGGAGGTACCAAACTGTGGAGGTACCAAACTGTGTTTAGATCAGTGGTTCTAAACCTTATTGGAGGTACCAAACTGTGGAGGTACCAAACTGTGTTTGGATCAGTGGTTCTAAACCTTATTGGAGGTACCAAACTGTGGAGGTACCAAACTGTGTTTAGATCAGTGGTTCTAAACCTTATTGGAGGTACCAAACTGTGGAGGTACCAAACTGTGTTTAGATCAGTGGTTCTAAACCTTATTGGAGGTACCAAACTGTGGAGGTACCAAACTGTGTTTGGATCAGTGGTTCTAAACCTTATTGGAGGTACCAAACAGTGTTTAGATCAGTGGTTCTTAACCTTATTGGAGGTACCAAACTGTGTTTAGATCAGTGGTTCTAAACCTTATTGGAGGTACCAAACCCCACCAGTTTCATTTGCACATTCAACCAAGCCTTAATTAGAGAAAAATCTAATGTTTTTTTTCCAAATTCAAGACAAAGTTGTATGTTTTTGGTAACACTTTAGTCTAGATCAGGGGTAGGGAACCTATGGCTCTAGAACCAGATTGGGCTCTTTTGATGACTGCATCTGGCTCTCAGATAAATCTGAGCTGACTCTGCTTAACAGGATAATTATGAATAATTCCACTTGTAATCACAGTGTTAAAAATGATGTTCAAAATATAAAACATCCTCGTGCATTTTTAATCCATCCATCCGTTTCCTACCACACCTGTTCAAGAAGTTGCGTTGATGGTAAGAAGTTATTTATTTATTATTGGTTAGTTTAGGTCTTGCCCTCCTGGGGGTTCTTCAGACCACCAAGCACCGACATGAGAGCCTGTTTCAGGGTTACATTATTGTTTTATTTTTCAATAAGTCTCTCAGTTACTTTCCAGCAATTGTCTTTTTCTCTTTTGTTCTCGCTCGCGCTCTGGCTCCAGCCCCAACCCCGTCTCTCCTCCTGTCGCTCTTCAATATTATTGGCTAAAATTTTCAAGTCATCTCCTGAACAGTATAAATTTGTATACTTAATTTAGTTATTTGGACACTAGGGGAACATATTCTAAGTAATAAAGACTTCATTTAGAGTTATTTGGTTAGGTTACAGGGTTAAAGGGTTAGTGTGATAATAAGGCCATGACGAATAAGGCATTAATTAGTACTTAATGACTAGTTAAGAGCCAATATGTTGCTAATTTGCATGTTATTAAGCAACTCATTAATGGTGAATATGTAACCTGCCTTCCGCCCGATTGTAGCTGAAATAGGCACCAGCGACCCCGAAGGGAATAAGCGGTAGAAAATGGATGGATGTTCCCTATAGTTTTACCATGTTATTTTTTACTGGTGCACAAAATGAAGCGTGCATGAACATCACCTTCTTCAAAGAACAAAACTAAGACACAAACACACCTGCAAGTCAGTCAGCTGTTGCCGTGTCTGCCAAGATGGAATAGTTAGTATTTACACGAAGAGGCGGGTGTGTTTTGATCTCCCCCGAACCCCCGAGGTCGACTCACCGAACCCAGGTGAAGAACCACTGGTCTAGATGGAGACAGGTGAAGAACCACTGGTCTAGATGGAGACAGGTGAAGAACCACTGGTCTAGATGGAGACAGGTGAAGAACCACTGGTCTAGATGGAGACAGGTGAAGAACCACTGGTCTAGATGGAGACAGGTGTGGACAATGTCATCTCTTTTAATTATGAGACACAATTGTGTCAAAGTCATGATTTTTCTTCCATGCTTGAAATAAGAAATGATTTCTTTAAAAAAGTAGTTTTCTACTTGTGAGTGTTGATGACCCAGCTTTGCAATGGTTAATATTTTAGTTCCAAGCATGTTTTCATCAATATAGGTCCTACAATCTCAGCTCCAAGCTGTAATTTCTTACTGAGATCATTTAGGAGCAAAACCCTTAAAACAAGTAAAACACTAACATCAAATCTGCTCTGAGAAGAATGATCTTATCAGACAGAAAATAAGCAACTATCACCCTTATTTACGACTCAGACGGCACTGTATCAAAAACTGACATCAATTTCTAAAGGATATCACCACATGGGCACAGGAACACTTCAGAAAACCACTGTCACTAAATACAGTTTGTCGCTACATCTGTAAGTGCAAGTTAAAGCTCTACTATGCAAAGCGAAATACATTTATCAACAACATCCGGAAACGCCGCCGGCTTCTCTGGGCCCGAGATCATCCAAGATGGACTGATGCAAAGTGGAAAAGTGTTCTGTGGTCTGACGAGTCCATATTTCAAATATTTTGGGGAAACTGTGGACATTTGTGTCCTCGGGAACAAAGAGGAAAAGAACCATCCAGATTGTTATCGACGCAAAGTTCAAAAGCCAGCATCTGTGATGGTATGGGGGTGCATTAGTGCCCAAGGCATGGGTAACTTAAACATCTGAAGGCAACATTAACCCTGAAAGGTACATACAAATTTTGGAGCAACATATGTTGTCATCCAAATAATGTTTTTAATGGACGCCCCTGCTTATTTCAGCAAGACAATGCCACACCACGTGTCAAAACAGCGTGGCTTCATAGTAAAAGAGTGCGGGTACTTGACTGGCCTGCTTGTAGTCCTGACATTGAACATGTGTGGTGTAATATGAAGACTAAAATATGAGAAGGGAGACTGTTGAACAACTTAAGCTGTAAATAATGGGAAATAATTCCACTTTGGGGCGGCATAGCTCGGTTGGTAGAGCGGCCGTGTCAGCAATTTGAGGGATGCAGGTTCGATTCCTGCTTGTGCCATCCGTTGTGTCCTTGGGCAAGACACTTTACCCACCTGCTCCCAGTGCCACCCACACTGCTTTAAATGTAACTTAGATATTGGGTTTCACTATGTAAAGCGCTTTGAGTCACTAGAGAAAAGCGCTATATAAATATAATTCACTTCACTTCACTTATTTGAGATATTTCATCTTGCTTGGATTTCAGTTTTTGCAGTCTAGAACACAATATGACACTAAAATGTATTTATATTACTCTTTTGTTGGACTTTCTCTTCTACTGTTATCGAACAGCATTATTTTAGTTTTACTGCGATTCAAAGAGTCTGTTTTTGTCCTTCATTTCATCTGTTATTATTTGTATGATCTTCTCCTGAACAAGAACTCTCCTTACTTCTAATAAATGCATGGTGGAACTAGAAGTACTATAAATACTCTTGGAACTATGGACTGAAATTGGATGTCAATGAGCTTTTTACTCCTTTTGTTTGCCGTAGGAACCAAAAAACAGGCGCCAGCTCCACCCAAACAAAGCAGTCCCTTCGCATCTCAGTCCAGCAACCCCCCCCCAGGGTCCCCGCACCACCCGCCCGTCACCCCTCGACGGCAGGCTGGCAAAGAGAGCCCCATCCACGCCCCGAGCCATCCTCCCCCGCAGCCGCCTCAACCCCAACAGGCTGAGCGGGAGCCCTCGCCGCCTCGGACACCAACCCCCCCCAGCACGCCGCCTCACGACGGATGCCCCTCCCACCCGCTGTACACTTACAGTACCGGATCTCTCCCTCGACCCTCTCGGCCGGCGCCCAAACCACGACCCCGGCCTAACATGCCGCCGCCCCCACAACCTGTGGTAAGCGATGGTGGCATCTTTGGCTCCGCCTCCAGGTTCATCACAGGTAAGCCCTTACACAGCACACACTAACAACAATATTACACTAAAGACACTTTTTACTTCAATTTACGGACTTTATTACCGTAGTTCCTTGAATTTCCACCGGGGTGCTAATTAATTTAAAACCTCTTCTCACTACGGCACTTACCAAAGGCATGCGGTAAAGGTAAGCATGCGCTAATTATTTTAAAACCTCTTCTCACTCCGGTGCTTACCAAAGGCATGCGGTAAATTTAGGCCTGTGCTTATAAATTTGAGTGTGATGTAATTACAAAACGTTATTATGGTCTTACCTTTACTTATAAATGAAGTCCATGCGCAGCTCCTTCTGATCAAAAGCATCGATAACTTGTTTATAGAAGTCTTCCTTATCTTTCTTCAGTTTTAAAAGTCTCGATGGAGATCTTCCTTTATTACCTCCTGCTTCGATTGAAAGTCCAGTTTAGAAAACAGTTTTATTTTAGATATGGAATCCTCCATGTTAAAAGTGCAAGCGAGAGGGAAAAATAACCGATTGCTGCTTGTTGTCACTTCTTCTGCAGCCGAGTAGTCGCAAGAAGGATCACTAGCGCCCTCTACCACCAGGAGGCGGCAGTCATTTAATGACTCATATTTGACACACGCAGCTACGGTATATTAATAAAACATAGCTGCTTACTGTTCTTTTTAGCATATTCAATAGCTTGGACCTTAAATCCTACTGAATAGCTCTTATTGTTCTTCCCTTTATGTGATTTCAAATGATCAAAATCAGCCTCCTCCATTTTGAAAATGATGACAGGTGAAGTGTCACTCGTGACGTGACGAGTTTGACCCAGCGGAAATTTTAGACATGCGCTAATAAAAATAATATTTTGCAAAACGGGTTTGACCCGGCGTTAATCTTGAGCCGGCGGTGATGCTAAACATGCGCTAATTATTTTGCAAAACAAGTTTGACCTGGCAGTAATTCTAGGCAGGTGCATATTATATACCCGGCGGCAATTGAAGGAAATTGGGTATGCGGCAGTGTGACGTGGAAATGAAAATGGGTCAGAGAGGATAGAAAGGTTACTAATATTGGCCATGAATTTGTCTCCTTTTTCTTGAGTATGGTGATAGTGCAGGGGGAATAACTTATTTTAGCTCAGGGGCCACATGGAGGACAATGTGTGCACATGCGGGCCGGACTATTGAAATCATGGCATTATAGCTAAAAAAAAAAAAAAAGACAACGTCCGATTGTTTTCTTTGTCTTTGGCCAAAAATAGAACAAACATTCTGAATATTTTACAATAAAAATAAAGAAAAAAATACAGTTTAAATCTATTAAGGCAGGGGTGTCCAAAGTGTGGCCAGCAGGTCATTTTTTTGATTTGAGTGATTGATTGATTGATTGATTGATTGATACTTGTATTAGTAGATTGCACAGTACAGTACATATTCATACAATTGACCACTAAATGGTAACACCCCAATAAGTTTTTCAACGTTTATCAATTACTTAATAAATGACCAAGTTGAGGTGATCTACCTTATATATACATACACACACATATCATTTATATATATATCCATCCATCCATCCATCATCTTCCGCTTATCCGAGGTCGGGTCGCGGGGGCAACAGCCTAAGCAGGGAAACCCAGACTTCCCTCTCCCCAGCCACTTCGTCTAGCTCTTCCCGGGGGATCCCGAGGCGTTCCCAGGCCAGCCGGGAGACATAGTCTTCCCAACGTGTCCTGGGTCTTCCCCGTGGCCTCCTACCGGTTGGACGTGCCCTAAACACCTCCCTAGGGAGGCGTTCGGGTGGCATCCTGACCAGATGCCCGAACCACCTCATCTGGCTCCTCTCCATGTGGAGGAGCAGCGGCTTTACTTTGAGTTCCTCCCGGATGGCAGAGCTTCTCACCCTATCTCTAAGGGAGAGACCCAAACTCATTTGGGCTGCTTGTACCCGTGATCTTATCCTTTCGCTCATGACCCAAAGCTCATGACCATAGGTGAGGATGGGAACGTAGATCGACCGGTAAATTGAGAGCTTTGCCTTCCGGCTCAGCTCCTTCTTCACCACAACGGATCGGTACAACGTCCGCATTACTGAAGACGCCGCACCGATCCGCCTGTCGATCTCACCATCCACTCTTCCCTCACTCGTGAACAAGACTCCTAGGTACTTGAACTCCTCCACTTGGAGCAGGGTCTCCTCCCCAACCCGGAGATGGCACTCCACCCTTTTCCGGGCGAGAACCATGGACTCGGACTTGGAGGTGCTGATTCTCATTCCGGTCGCTTCACACTCGGCTGCGAACCGATCCAGTGAGAGCTGAAGATCCCGGTCAGATGAAGCCATCAGGACCACATCATCTGCAAAAAGCAGAGACCTAATCCTGCGGTCACCAAACCGGAACCCCTCAACGCCTTGACTGCGCCTAGAAATTCTGTCCATAAAAGTTATGAACAGAATGGGTGACAAAGGACAGCCTTGGCGGAGTCCAACCCTCACTGGAAATGTGTTCGACTTACTGCCGGCAATGCGGACCAAGTTCTGGCACTGATCGTACAGGGAACGGACCGCCACAATAAGACAGTCCGATACCCCATACTCTCTTAGCACTCCCCACAGGACTTCCCGAGGGACACGGTCCAATGCCTTCTCCAAGTCCACAAAGCACATGTAGACTGGTTGGGCAAACTCCCATGCACCCTCAAGAACCCTGCCCAGAGTATAGAGCTGGTCCACAGTTCCACGACCAGGACGAAAACCACACTGTTCCTCCTGAATCCGAGGTTCAACTATCCGGCGTAGCCTCCTCTCCAGTACACCTGAATAAACCTTACCGGGAAGGCTGAGGAGTGTGATCCCACGATAGTTGGAACACACCCTCCGGTCCCCCTTCTTAAAGAGAGGGACCACCACCCCGGTCTGCCAATCCAGAGGTACCGCCCCCGATGTCCACGCGATGCTGCAAAGTCTTGTCAACCAAGACAGCCCCACAGCATCCAGAGCCTTAAGGAACTCCGGGCGGATCTCGTCCACCCCTGGGGCCTTGCCACCGAGGAGCTTTTTAACTACCTCAGCGACCTCAGCCCCAGAAATAGGAGAGTCCACCACAGACTCCCCAGGCACTGCTTCCTCATAGGAAGACGTGTTGGTGGGATTGAGGAGGTCTTCGAAGTATTCCTTCCACCTATCCACAACATCCGCAGTCGAGGTCAGCAGAACACCATCCGCACCATACACGGTGTTGACAGTGCACTGCTTCCCCTTCCTGAGGTGGCGGACGGTGGTCCAGAATCGCTTCGAAGCCGTCCGGAAGTCGTTTTCCATGGCTTCCCCGAACTCTTCCCATGTCCGAGTTTTTGCCTCCGCGGCCGCTGAAGCTGCACACCGCTTGGCCTGTCGGTACCTGTCCACTGCCTCCGGAGTCCTATGAGCCAAAAGGACCCGATAGGACTCCTTCTTCAGCTTGACGGCATCCCTCACCGCTGGTGTCCACCAACGGGTTCTGGGATTACCGCCACGACAGGCACCAACTACCTTGCGGCCACAGCTCCGATCTGCCGCCTCGACAATAGAGGTGCGGAACATGGTCCACTCGGACTCAATGTCCAGCACCTCCCTCGTGACATGTTCAAAGTTCTTCCGGAGGTGGGAATTGAAACTTTGTCTGACAGGAGACTCTGCCAGACGTTCCCAGCAGACCCTCACAATGCGTTTGGGCCTCCCAGGTCTGTCCGGCATCCTCCCCCACCATCGCAGCCAACTCACCACCAGGTGGTGATCGGTAGAAAGCTCCGCCCCTCTCTTCACCCGAGTGTCCAAAACATAAGGCCGCAAATCCGATGACACAACTACAAAGTCGATCATGGAACTGCGGCCTAGGGTGTCCTGGTGCCAAGTGCACATATGGACACCCTTATGTTTGAACATGGTGTTTGTTATTGACAAACTGTGACGAGCACAAAAGTCCAATAACAAAACACCACTCGGGTTTAGATCCGGGCGGCCATTCTTCCCAATCACGCCTCTCCAGGTTTCACTGTCGTTGCCAACGTGAGCGTTGAAGTCTCCCAGTAGGACAAGGGAATCACCCGGAGGAGCACTTTCCAGTACTCCCTCGAGTGTTCCCAAAAAGGGTGGGTATTCTGAACTGCTGTTTGGTGCGTAAGCACAAACAACAGTCAGGACCCGTCCCCCCACCCGAAGGCGGAGGGAGGCTACCCTCTCGTCCACCGGGTTGAACTCCAACGTACAGGCTTTGAGCCGGGGGGAAACAAGAATTGCCACCCCAGCCCATCGCCTCTCACTGCCGGCAACGCCAGAGTGGAAGAGGGTCCAGTCCCTCTCGAGAGAAGTGGTTCCAGAGCCCTTGGTGTGCGTCGAAGTGAGTCTGACTATATCCAGCCGGAATTTCTCGACTTCGCGCACTAGCTCAGGCTCTTTCCCCCCCAGTGAGGTGACGTTCCACGTCCCAAGAGCTAGCTTCTGTAGCCGAGGATCGGACCGCCAAGTGCCCTGCCTTCGGCTGCCGCCCAGCTCACAATGCACACAGTATATAATTCATATTTATTTATTTTGCCGTTATTGTTGACATGTTGAAGGTGTTTTAATGAATATACATGCATGTTTAACATATAGATTCCTATCTTTCATGAAGACAAGAATATAAGTTGGTGTATTACCTGATTCTGATGACTTGCATTGATTGGAATCAGACAGTATAGTGCTGATAACGTCCCGGTTTTCAAATGGAGGAGAAAAAAAGTTCCTCCTTCCTGTCTAATACTTCATGAAAGTCGTTGGTTTTTGGCATCTTATTTGTCCAGCTTCCATATTGGTTTTTATACACTTTACAAGAAATAAATTTGCGGCAAACTCCGTAGCTTGCCAGCTTGTTTGCGCTGGCTTTAGGAGACTCTTATTTTGTTAGCGCAGGCGCGATGGAGCGGCACTTTTATTGTGAAGACAGGAACTGTGCGATCAGTCTTTAGGCTTTTGACGGGAAGTACGGTTGAAATAAAAAGTGTCTTTTTTCCTTTACACTTTTGATTGATTGATTGATACTTTTATTAGTAGATTGCACAGTACAGTACATATTCTGTACAATTGACCACTAAATGGTAACACCCCAATAAGTTTGTCAACATGTTTAAGTCGGGTCATGTGACCGCCTGGCTCTGTTTGATTGGTCCAACTTCACCAGTGACTGCATGTGATTGGTGAAACGCAGGCATGTGTAGATCCTACTTTGAAGCTCTGTCATAAACCAAAACAAACATTAATAGATCGATAAAAAAAGTAGCGAGCTGAATGTAGATAAATGGAACGGAGTAAAAGTAGTGTTTCTTCTCTATAAATATACTCAAGTAAAAGTATGTTGCATAAAAACTACTCGTAGAAGTACAATTTATCCCAAAAGTTACTCAAGTAGATGTAGTGTGTTACTACCCACCTCTGCTTCTAATGCTAATAATATATCTACTCAGGGGCCATAGTTCTTTAATTTGGGTCAGTTCCGGCCCGCGGGCCTTGAGTTTGACACGTCTGCGATAGACAGTTGTTAAAAATATTAATGTTGTCAGGAAACAATGTTATTCTTCCTGACTAACAATTTTTTGAAAAGGTAGATACACTCCTGAAAGAGTAAAAAAAAAAGGTAGACACAACTGCAAATCAACCACAGACATAAAATTGGAACCATAGATCAGGGGTGCCCATTACGTCGATCGCGAGCTACCAGTCGACCGCGGGGGGTGTGTCAGTCGATCTCCAGCCAGGCTTTTAAAAAAAATAGACCTAAAAATGAGTGATCATCAATCTTCACCAAGACGTCACTTAAATGACATTCACGGTACCGGAGGGTCTTGTGAGATGACGCTGGCTGCTGCAAGATCATTATTATGAAAATATGACCGAGAGGAAGGCGAAAAAAAACACTTTTTATTTCAACAGACTCTCGCGCCGTACCTTCCGTCAAAACTCTAAAGGCCGACTGCACATTTCCTATCTTCACAATAAAAGCCCTGCTTCATGCTGCCTGCGCTAACTAAATACAGAGTCTCGGAAAACTGGCGTGCACAAGCGATCCCTCAGAAAGCTGGCGTGCACATCACTTGTGCACGCCAGCTTTCCGAGACTCTTATTTTGTTAGCGCAGGCAGCATGAAGCAGGGCTTTTATTGTGAAGATAGGAAATGTGCAGTCGGCCTTTAGAGTTTTGACGGAAGGGACGGCGCGAAAGTCTGTTGAAATAAAAAGTGTTTCTGGCCTTCCTCTCTGTCATTTTTTCCTAATAATGAACTGGCAGCAGCCAGCGTCATCTCACAAGACCCTCGGGTGCCGTGAATGTCAATCAAGCAAGCTACGGAATTTGCCGCCAATGTTTTTCTTGTAAAGTGTATGGAAGCTGGATGAATTAGATGCCAAAAAGCAACCACTTTCATGTGGTATTGTACAGAAAGGACAACTTTTTTTCTCCTCCATTTGAAAATGTGGGCGTTATCATCATTACTGTCTGATTCCAATCAATGCAAGTCATCAGAATCAGGTAATACACCAACTTATATTCTTGTCTTTGTGAAAGAAAGACATCTATATGTGTTACACATGCTTGTATTATCATTAAACACATTTAACTTGTTTACAAAAATGTCTCTTTCATAAATAAATAAATATAAATGATATATATAAATGAGGTAGATCCCCTCCAGTTGGTCAATTGAAAAGTAGCTCGCCTGCAGAAAAAGTGTGGGCACCCCTGCCATAGGGCATTCTATTGAACTATTTTTGTATGTCTTTTATTCATGTTATGATTAAAGTAAGCTGTAAATAACTCTCAGAAAAATGTAGCTCACATAATTGTTGTCTTTTTAATATTTCATTTAATTCTTGCATTTAATATTTGTGTACTTTAAGTGTCCTTAATGTATCGTGTACACTTGGGAGTGACTCAGGAAGTAGTTAGTGAATATTTTAGATGTGTGATCCACCTTGTATGTAAAACTGCACATCACTGTCTTAAGAACGGAACTCGTTCATAAACAAAGGACCGCCTTTATAATGCTCACCTGCCCCGGCAACAGGTGAGCATTATACATGAACAAGGGAGCGTTAAGATCATTTTACATTTAAAATAAGATATATAAGTTGGGGGTCCCCGCTCCATCCCTACTTTTGTTTGGGTGCCCTTCTC
>NC_084633.1:20990177-21000177 GCF_033978795.1 Nerophis ophidion | reverse complement strand
ATAACTATAACATATAGAACATGCTATACCTTTACCAAACAATCTGTCACTCCTAATCCATAAATCCGATTAAATCTTCTTCCTCGATGTCGCTTCTAAACAACTCTGCCAACTCCAAAGGTATGCATCGCTTCCTCTTGTCCTTTTCTGCCAAATATTTCACTACATCCAGCTTGTAATCTGCACTACATGATCTCCTTTTCGGTGCCTTTTTTGTTCAGCCCTTCTCAGTTTTTATAAGTTACCGCCAACCATGAAATGATCCATTTTAATAGCTACGGCAGTAGCATATAGCAGTTAGCATTCCATGACCCACAATGCACTTCTGCCATGACCCTCCCCCGCCAAATTCTTATTGGTTGACGTGTGTGTGACGATTGCTGACATTTTCTTCGTCTCGTCCGCGAATGAGATAAATAATATTTGATATTTTACGGTAATGTGTTAATAATTTCACACATAAATCGCTTCGGAGTATGAGTCACACCCCGACCAAACTATGAAAAAAAACTGCGACTTATAGTCCGAAAAATACAGTATCTAATTTCACCTAATTGGGTTAAAAATAGTTTCTACAAACCAGTAATTATAATTTGCAAATATTGTGCCGTTGTTGCTGTCTAGAGCAGAGTAACCGTGTAATACTTTTCCATATCAGCAGGATTGCTTTGTAGTTGTCGTGATCACAATATGGTAAAACGGTATTTAATGCTTAAACAAAAGGTGAGTGCCACTAAGAAAAGGCACTGAAGCTTAGGGAAGGCTATGCCGAACGAACCTAAACTTGAACTGGCTGCAAAGTAAACAAAAACAGAATGCTGGACGACAGCAAAGACTTACAGCGTGTGGAGCTGAGAAGGTGTCCACAAAGTACGTCCATACATGACATGACAATCGACAAAGAAGAATAGAAACAACTTAAATAGTGTTGACTACTTACACAAAGCAGGTGCGAGGAATAGGGCTTAAAGGAAGACATGAAACTGCTACAGGAAAAGCCGGCAAAATAGGAGCGCAAGACAAGAAGTAAAAGACTACACACAGGAAAACAGCAAAAATACTCCAAATAAGTCAGGCTGTGATGTGACAGGTGGTGACAGTACACCTACTTTGAGACAAGAGCTATATTGGTGCACGCTTGCTTATGCTTTAAAGTCATATCCAACAATTGCGACAACTTTTTATTGTCAATATCGGCTGCCGGGGTTAATTTTTTTATGTTTTCTGATGGTTAAAAAAATGTGACTTAAAAAAGGTTGAAAAACACTGTTTTAGAGCACACGTCAGAGGTTCAGTACATATTGTCGTAAAATGACCTCACAATTGATTTGAAGATATCTTATTATTAAAAGTTGTTTTTATTTAAAAATAGTATTTTTGTTAATGCTGGCAAATGAGCAATTCTTCTCCAGCTTCACGCTTTGACCAAATATATTGAATCCTTTTATACAGATTGGTTCTTTACAGCGTTTGTTCATGTTGTGATGCATCCCTCAATAAACTTTCTTCCACATTTTGCAACCTTGTAGCTTCTTGGAAAACACTTTGAAAATCATCTTTATTTGCTACATGAGGCCCCGACTACCGTATTTCCTCAAGTAAAGACCTCCACTTTGATAGATACACAACAATCCTGAAATAAACACCTCCTTGTTCTCCTGGGAAACAGAATATTAGCACAAACAGCCTGCAGAGCCGCCCTGGCATCTGTAAAGCTGGGATGTTAGAGCGCCACGAGGGAGGGGGGAATCTTTGGGCACCTCACGATTTGATTAGGATTAGGATTCAGGAGCTACGATTCGATTAAAAATCGATTATTGATGCATCTTTATGTATATAAAAAGTCTACTTTCGACTTCCTACCCACCATCTTCCATTTCTGTTGAGGTTTTAAGTCGTCTTACTAAATCAGTCCCAGTAACAATCTAAATGTCACGTTATCACTGCACCTTAACGTTAATCTGAACACCACCCACCTCTAAACGACACGTGCAGCAGGCGTTTGCTGCGGAGATGTCTTCTCTTCTCATGGTGAAAAATAGTATTTTCTTGTCCAGAAAAAAAAAACTGGCCCTGGCTTTGAACCTGATGTTTCCATAAGGTAGACTTTCTTTTGTCCATTTCATTTCACCCGTGGCTCATCAGCAGCCAAGTTTCTCCTGCTACGGCACAGCCTGAGGGTCAAAAAAGACACTTTTGCGATAATCGCCCTGAGGGTAAAAAAGGACACTTAATCATGAATCATCCGTAAAAAAATTTGTGCTGTTATCAAAATTTATAGTTAAAGTATTATTTTGTTAACGTATATATATATATATATATATATATATATATATAAATATATATATATATATATATGGACGAGCCCCCAAATTGTTGCGTTTTGGACCCGTTCTTCCTTCGGTCAACGCCCCCAGATTGTTTGATGACACATAAGCTGGTTTTAAATCAATCATAGACAGAAGTTGCTCATTTTTCTATTTTATTACCAAAGCGCCTTGGGAGATCAATCTAGATACAACATTTCAAAGCTCGGTCCAAATTGATCTAATCCTAAAATGGCAGTTTCTCCCTCCTCACTCACTCTCACCCGCCCCTCTTCTTCTCCTCCCTACTTTGGACAGTTGAGATAACAGATTTGTTATGGCTTCATTCCGACATTCCAAACTCAAGGTCTATGTAAAAGGATCCCACTTTAGTTGTTCTAATATCTGACTAGGAAAGAAAAAGACAACCAAATCCAACAACAGACATACATATATGTTCGGGCCGGAAAAAAACACAGAGGGTATTTCTTCCCTACAAGCCTGTTTTGCAGGTTTCTCTGCTCTTCAGGGGATGTATACATATGTATATATACATACACATACATATATATGTATACATACATATGTATGTGTATATATATATATATATGTGTATATACACATGTATATATGTGTGTATATATGAATACGCATGTGTGTATATATATATATATACATATATATGTATTTATACATGTATGTATGTATATATATATATATGTATATATATATATACATATATACATAATTGAGCAACTTACTAAATGCAATATTTGTTGTAACGAGTCATTTTTACGTTATTAATGAAATGTAACATTTTTAACAAACACCACGGAGTAGACCCAGGTCATGTTGGAGAGTTTATGTCTCCCGGCTGGCTTTGGAACGCTTCGAGACTTCTTGGAAGTAGCTAGACTCAGTGGTTGGGGAGAGGGAGGTTTGGGCTACTTAACTTAGGCTGCTGCCCCCGCGACCCGACCTCAGATATACGGAATGAGAAGGAGGGATTTTTGACAAACAAAAACAAATTAAAGGGTCATCCTAATATTTAATTAGAAATATGTTTTTTCGACAAACATCCATCTTAATTGTTTATTATTATTATTGATACATATTTAAATGTATAATGAATAACTTATTACATTACCAAAACGAATCCTTATATACATTCTGAATGAAAATATACAAATTTCAAACATCTCACCCGTATTGGACACATTTAGAGAGAGGAAAAACGCCAAATTTGAGTAAAAATGATTTAAAAATCAGATTTAACAACAAAAACCCGGCAAGAAGGAGCTGTCATAGAAGATGAGTTGAAAAGGCGACACAACCTTGAAGTCCGAAAGGCTCCCCTTTCCTTCCAGAAGTGTCCTCAGGCCCAGTAGCCGATGACAAAAGCCGCCACAGAGAGACAGATGATCAGGTTTGCGTTCACCAGCTGCTGCAGACAAGGATTTTCTTCCAGTTTGTTGCATTCAGGTTCTGCAGGAATCTCCGGCGTCTTCTGTCCTTCCTTTGTTCTGCTGTCCATGCCACACAGCCAGTAGAGGGCGGACACCAGCCTGGACCCAGGTCTCCCACTGGGTGTTGTTGACTCTACAGGGAAAACAGATGAAGACTCAGACCTGGACAACGGATCCATAGAAAGACAAGAAAAACCTTTTCTCTCGCTGCTCTCGTCCGGTCTTCCTGTTCCCTCGTCCGTCCGAGGCATGACCAACTCCAAGTTGAGCTCTTTGCGCTCCACGTGGACAAATCGTGTGAACCAAGTAAGACCATTAATCTGGGGGGGGGGGGGGGAACACTGGAGTAAATGTTGTGATTTTTGTGCAGGACTAGTGACTCCAACACAAGCGGTCTTACCTGCTCTGCTGGGGGCTCCTCCGTGGCCAGACTGGCGCCCACCACCACCACCAGCGTGATGAGGGACAGAACTATGGAGAAGTACAGGTAATGGACGTCTTTGATCACGGCGGGCCTGTTGTCGCGCTCGAAGCAGAGGGGGGCCGGGTAGATGAAGTCCAGCAGCATGCGCATGCAGCCCACCAGCAGGCCCACCACCAGGCCCCAGAATGCACCCTGTTGGCGGGAGGGGAAGGTGACCAGACCGCATGGCAATTGAAATGTTATTAGCACACATGGATGTATGTGGTGAAAGACTACAAGAGTTGTCCATTTGGGAGGTCAGGAGTCACACCAAAGGTGGTTGATGGGGTTGAGGTCATCCCTTTGCGCCTAGACCAGGGGTCGGCAACCAAAAATGTTGAAAGAGCCATATTGGACCAAAAATACAAAAAACTAATCTTTCGTCTGGCGCAAAAAATGGAAGTCTTATAAGTGTTATAATGAAGGCAACACATGATGTAAGTGTCTATATTAGCCTACTATCAAAATGACTTTAAAAGTCTTATAATGAAGGCCACACATGATGTAAGTGTCTATATTAGCCTACTATCAAAATGACTTTAAAAGTCTTATAAAAGTGTTATAATGAAGGCAACACATGATGTAAGTGTCTATATTAGCCTACTATCAAAATGACTTTAAAAGTCTTATATAAGTGTTATAATGAAGGCCACACATGATGTAAGTGTCTATATTAGCTATATTAGCCTACTATCAAAATTACTTTTAAAAGTCTTATATAAGTGTTATAATGAAGGCAACACATGATGTAAGTGTCTATATTAGCTTACTATCAAAATGACTTTAAAAAATGTATATAAGTGTTATAATGAAGGCAACACATGATGTAAGTGTCTATATTAGCCTACTATCAAAATTACTTTAAAAGTCTTATAAAAGTGTTATAATGAAGGCAACACATGATGTATGTGTCTATATTAGCCTACTATCAAAATGACTTTAAAAGTCTTATATAAGTGTTATAATGAAGGCCACACATGATGTAAGTGTCTATATTAGCTATATTAGCCTACTATCAAAATTACTTTTAAAAGTCTTATATAAGTGTTATAATGAAGGCAACACATGATGTAAGTGTCTATAATAGCTATATAGGCCTACTATCTAAAATGACTTTAAAAGTATTATGTAAGTGTTACAATGAAGGCAACAAATGACATAAGTGTCTATATTAGCTGTATTAGCCTACTATCTAAAATGACTTTAAAAGTCTTATAAGTGTTATAATGAAGGCAACACATGATGTAAGTGTCTATATTAGCTATAATAGCCTACTATCTAAAATGACTTTAAAAGTATTATATAAGTGTTATAATGAAGGCAACGCATGATGTAAGTGTCTATATTAGCCTACTATCTAAAATGACTTTAAAAGTCTTATAAGTGTTATAATGAAGGCAACACATCATGTAAGTGTCTATATTAGCTATAATAGCCTACTATCTAAAATGACTTTAAAAGTATTATATAAGTGTTATAATGAAGGCAACGCATGATGTAAGTGTCTATATTAGCTATATTAGCCTACTATCTAAAATGACTTTAAAAGTCTTATAAGTGTTATAATGAAGGCAACACATGATGTGTCTATAATAGCTATATAGGCCTACTATCTAAAATGACTTTAAAAGTCTTATATAAGTGTTATAATGAAGGCCGCACATGATGTAAGTGTCTATATTAGCCTACTATCAAAATGACTTTAAAAAACGTACATAAGTGTTATAATGAAGACAACACATGATGTAAGTGTCTATATTAGCCTACTATCAAAATGACTTTAACAGTCTTATATAAGTGTTATAATGAAGGCAACACATGATGTAAGTGTCTATATTAGCTATATTAGCCTACTATCTAAAATGACTTTAAAAGTATTATATAAGTGTTATAATGAAGGCAACACATCATGTAAGTGTCTATATTAGCCTACTATCAAAATGACTTCAAAAGTTTTATATAAGTGTTATAATGAAAGGAATGCATGATGTAAGTGTCTATATTAGCCTACTATCTAAAATGACTTTAAAAGTATTATATAAGTGTTATAATGAAGGCAACACATGATGTAGGTGTCTATATTAGCTATATTAGCCTACTATCTAAAATGACTTTAAAAGTATTATATAAGTGTTATAATGAAGGCAACACATGATGTAAGTGTCTATATTAACCTACTATCAAAATTACTTTAAAAGTATTATGTAAGTGTTATAATGAAGGCAACACATGATGTAGGTGTCTATATTAGCTATATTAGCCTACTATCTAAAATGACTTTAAAAGTATTATATAAGTGTTATAATGAAGGCAACACATGATGTAAGTGTCTATATTAGCTTACTATCAAAATGACTTTAAAAAACGTATATAAGTGTTATAATGAAGACAACACATGATGTAAGTGTCTATATTAGCCTACTATCAAAATGACTTTAAAAGTCTTATATAAGTGTTATAATGAAGACAACACATGATGTAAGTGTCTTTATTAGCCTACTATCTAAAATGACTTTAAAAGTCTTATAAGTGTTATAATGAAGGCAACACATGATGTAAGTGTCTATATTAGCTTACTATCAAAATGACTTTAAAAAACGTAGATAAGTGTTATAATGAAGACAACACATGATGTAAGTGTCTATATTAGCCTACTATCAAAATGACTTTAACAGTCTTATATAAGTGTTACAATGAAGGCAACACATGATGTAAGTGTCTATATTAGCTTACTATCAAAATGACTTTAAAAGTATTATGTTAGTGTTATAATGAAGGCAACACATGATGTAAGTGTCTATATTAGCTTACTATCAAAATGACTTTAAAAGTATTATGTTAGTGTTATAATGAAGGCAACACATGATGTGTCTATATTAGCCTACTATCTAAAATGACTTTAAAAGTATTATGTAAGTGTTATAATGAAGGCAACACATGATGTGTCTATATTAGCCTACTATCTAAAATGACTTCAAAAGTTTTATATAAGTGTTATAATGAAGGCAACATATGATGTACGTGTCTATATTAGCTATATTAGCCTACTATCTAAAATGACTTTAAAAGTATTAAATAAGTGTTATAATGAAGGCAACACATGATGTAAGTGTCTATATTAGCCTACTATCAAAATGACTTCAAAAGTCTTATAAGTGTTATAATGAAGACAACACATGATGTGTCTATATTAGCCTACTATGAAAATGACTTAGTCTTATAATGAAGGCCACACATGATGTGTCTATATTAGCCTACTATCAAAATGACTTTAAAAGTATTTTGTAAGTGTTATAATGAAGGCAACACATGATGTAAGTGTCTATATTAGCTATATTAGCCTACTATCTAAAATGACTTTAAAAGTATTATATAAGTGTTATAATGAAGGCAACACATGATGTGGGTGTCTATATTAGCTATATTAGCCTACTATCTAAAATGACTTCAAAAGTTTTATATAAGTGTTACAATGAAGGCAACACATGATGTAAGTGTCTATATTAGCCTACTATCTAAAATGACTTTAAAAGTATTATATAAGTGTTATAATGAAGGCAACATATGATGTAAGTGTCTATATTAGCCTACTATCTAAAATGACTTTAAAATTATTATATAAGTGTTATAATGAAGGCAACACATGATGTGGGTGTCTATATTAGCTATATTAGCCTACTATCTAAAATGACTTCAAAAGTTTTATATAAGTGTTACAATGAAGGCAACACATGATGTAAGTGTCTATATTAGCCTACTATCTAAAATGACTTTAAAAGTATTATATAAGTGTTATAATGAAGGCAACATATGATGTAAGTGTCTATATTAGCCTACTATCTAAAATGACTTTAAAATTATTATATAAGTGTTATAATGAAGGCAACACATGATGTAAGTGTCTATATTAGCTATATTAACCTACTATCTAAAATGACTTTAAAAGTATTAAATAAGTGTTATAATGAAGGCAACACATGATGTAGGTGTCTATATTAGCTATATTAGCTTACTATCTAAAATGACTTCAAAAGTTTTATATAAGTGTTACAATGAAGGCAACACATGATGTAAGTGTCTATATTAGCCTACTATCTAAAATGACTTTAAAAGTATTATATAAGTGTTATAATGAAGGCAACATATGATGTGTCTATATTAGCCTACTATCTAAAATGACTTTAAAAGTATTATATAAGTGTTATAATGAAGGCAACACATGATGTAAGTGTCTATATTAGCTATATTAACCTACTATCTAAAATGACTTTAAAAGTATTAAATAAGTGTTATAATGAAGGCAACATATGATGTAAGTGTCTATATTAAACTACTATCTAAAATGACTTTAAAAGTAGTATATGTGTTATAATGAAGGCAACAAATGACGTAAGTGTCTATATTAGCCTACTATCTAAAATTACTTTTAAAGTCTTATAAGTGTTATAATGAAGACAACACATGATGTAAGTGTCTATATTAGCCTACTATCTAAAATGACTTTAAAAGTATTAAATAAGTGTTATAATGAAGGCAACACATGATGTAGGTGTCTATATTAGCTATATTAGCTTACTATCTAAAATGACTTCAAAAGTTTTATATAAGTGTTACAATGAAGGCAACACATGATGTAAGTGTCTATATTAGCCTACTATCTAAAATGACTTTAAAAGTATTATATAAGTGTTATAATGAAGGCAACATATGATGTGTCTATATTAGCCTACTATCTAAAATGACTTTAAAAGTATTATATAAGTGTTATAATGAAGGCAACACATGATGTAAGTGTCTATATTAGCTATATTAACCTACTATCTAAAATGACTTTAAAAGTATTAAATAAGTGTTATAATGAAGGCAACATATGATGTAAGTGTCTATATTAAACTACTATCTAAAATGACTTTAAAAGTAGTATATGTGTTATAATGAAGGCAACAAATGACGTAAGTGTCTATATTAGCCTACTATCTAAAATTACTTTTAAAGTCTTATAAGTGTTATAATGAAGACAACACATGATGTAAGTGTCTATATTAGCCTACTATCTAAAATGACTTTAAAAGTATTATATAAGTGTTATAATGAAGGCAACATATGATGTAAGTGTCTATATTAGCCTACTATCTAAAATGACTTTAAAAGTATTATATAAGTGTTATAATGAAGGCAACATATGATGTGTCTATATTAGCCTACTATCTAAAATGACTTTAAAAGTATTATATAAGTGTTATAATGAAGGCAACACATGATGTAAGTGTCTATATTAGCTATATTAACCTACTATCTAAAATGACTTTAAAAGTATTAAATAAGTGTTATAATGAAGGCAACATATGATGTAAGTGTCTATATTAAACTACTATCTAAAATGACTTTAAAAGTAGTATATGTGTTATAATGAAGGCAACAAATGACGTAAGTGTCTATATTAGCCTACTATCTAAAATTACTTTTAAAGTCTTATAAGTGTTATAATGAAGACAACACATGATGTAAGTGTCTATATTAGCTATAATAGCCTACTATCAAAATGACTTCAAAAGTTTTATATAAGTGTTATAATGAAAGGAATACATGATGTAAGTGTCTATATTAGCCTACTATCTAAAATGACTTTAAAAGTATTATAGAAGTGTTCAAATTTAGACAACACATGATGTAAGTGTCTATATTAGCCTACTATCTAAAATGACTTTAAAAGTACTATAGAAGTGTTAAAATGAAGACAACACATGATGTAAGTGTCTATATTA
>NC_084633.1:20962677-20980177 GCF_033978795.1 Nerophis ophidion | reverse complement strand
ATCACTTATTTTTAAATGCCAAAAATTTTATGTGCAAGTTAATACCAATTGTATTACCATTTGAACGTATATTAGACTTCGATAAACCTTATTGATCCACGAGGGAAATTGTTCCACACAGTATAGCTCAGTTACAAAGGATGGAAAGGGTAATGCAGGTAAAAAGTGTCAGGCTTGGGTTGTGGATGTTTGTGCTTCCTCGATGCAAGGATGATGTGGGACAAGTCAGGCATGAAGTACATGGTTGTTTATTTAATAAACAAGAAAAAGCGCTCACAATGGAGGAAGAAACTTGGCTAAACAGTACAAACGTGAAACAAAAACACCTGCTCGTTGGCATGAAAGACAATTTAACTATAAACTTAAACAGCACGATGGCAAGACTAAAGACATGAAACAAAATAGTACACTGTGGCATAAATATATAAACTTACACGGCATGGAACTGTGGACGAGGACGTGCAGGTTTGAACAGCATGGGTAGGGTGCGTGCGAGTGTGAAGATCCCAGCCGTGTAAGTTTATATATTTATGCCACAGTGCACTCTTTTGTTTCATGTCTTTAGTCTTGCCATCGTGCTGTTTAAGTTTATAGTTAAATTGTCTTTCATGCCAACGAGCAGGTGTTTTTGTTTCACGTTTGTACCGTTTAGCCAAGTTTCTTCCTCCATTGTGAGCGCTTTTTCTTGTTTATTTGTTTATTAAATAAACAACCATGTACTTACATCATCCTTGCATGGAGGAAGCACAAACATCCACAGCCCAAGCCTGACAGAAAGATCCTGGCACGAAGACAAGAAAAAGAGTGACTTAAATAGTTGTGATGATTAGTGAAAACAGGTGAGGCTGACAACAGGTACGTGACATGACAGGTGAAAAGTAAGGAGTTGACATGGTAACAAAAACAAACCAGGAAGTGAAAAAACAGAACAAGAGTCCAGAAAACAAAACAAAACATGATCAAACATGAGATCATATTTACAGACGTGACAAAAAGTAGATTAAAAATGTACCATCATAGCAACATAAAATAACATGTAATATTTACATATTATCTAATAACTACTGATATATTTTATATCAATCAATCAATATTTATTTATATAGCCCTAAATCACAAGTGTCTCAAAGGGCTGCACAAACCACGACATCCTCGGTAGACCCACATAAGGGCAAGGAAAAACTCACACCCAATGGGACGTCGGTGACAATGATGACTATGAGAAACCTTGGAGAGGACCACATGTGGGCAACCCCAAAGGGGAATTTTTTTTTTTTATATATTTCCAAATTACATTTCACCTGTAAGCTCCTTCTTTTTTTTTCCACTTGGTTTTTTTTTTTTTTTTAATAGTGAAGTGAATTATATTTATATAGCGCTTTTTATCTAGTGACTCAAAGCACTTTTACCTAATGAGAATCCAATATCTAAGTTACATACATGTATATAATATACCAGTATATATTATACGGTATATAATATCTACTGATATATTTTATAAAATATATAACTGTTACCATGTACAATATTACAGTTTTTGCAAAACTAAGGGCAGCATAAAATAGGGAGCAGATTGTTTTGCTTCTATCAAAGTACTTTATTTTGAAATGTTGAATCTAACACATGGGTGTCAAATTTGGCCCGCCTTGTAAATTAATTTGGCCCTTGAGGCAATATCAAATTAACATTAGTGCTGGCCCGCCGGTATTATACAGTTGCATTCACCACTAATACTCATACTTGCCAAACCTCCCGATTTTCCCGGGAGACTCCTAAAGTTCAGTGCCCCTCTCGAGAATCTCCCGGGGCAACCATTCTCCCGAATTTCTACCGATTTCCACCCGGACAACAATAATGGGGACGTGCCTTAAAGCGTTCTCTACAACCTGTCGTCACATCCGCTTTTACTCTATACAAGCATGAGTGAATGCAAGGCATACTTGGTCAACAACCATACAGGTCACACTGAGGGTGGCCGTATAAAGAACTTTAACACTGTTACAAATATGCGCCACACTATGGAACCACACCACACAAGAATGACAAACATTTCGGGATAACATGCGCACCGTAACACAACATAAACAAAATACCCAGAACCCCTGGCAGCACTAACTCTTCCGGGAAGCTACAATATACACCCTCCGCTACCACCACTATTAAGATGATCAAGTTATATAAGCGTTGTTTTTTCCATATTCAGTGTTAAAGCAAACTGAGCAATAATTAATGTTTAATTTGTGCACTTTTTCTTGCTACTTCAAGACTTGAATGCTTGTTTTATTCATTATTGTTATTTTACTTTCAAATGTATTTTTAGCCTGTGAAAAAAGTTGATTTTGATATTTACCTAAGAAGGCTGCGAATAAAAAAAAGAGGCATTCAATTTTTATTTAAATTTCATTTGATTTTTCAATTATTATTATTAATATTATTATTAGAGGTGGGCAAATTAATGCGTTAATTACGCGTGAACTCATCAATCTATTAACGGCGACAATTATTTTATCGCACATTTGCGTATGTTGTTTACATGCTTTTATTTTGTTAACGCCTTTTCTTAACAAGATGGCGTCGCCCGGCGTGGAGGGGCTCTTGGTAAAGATGGAACATTTGGCAAAAATACCGGACAATTCTACAAATTTCATGGCTGGCTTACAGCGTGGTCACTCCGGGATCACTTACGACCGCCAGACAATTTTAATATTGCTACTACGGATAATTTGATCAAAACTTCCCTAAAACAGCCCACTACCTATAATATAGGTTTTTTAAACATAAGATCCCTGATAAAATGTTTTTTTTCTGCTGTTACCTCAGAAATTGCCTGTTCAGATGTTATGATTATGGCTCAGAGATTTGTATGTAGATTATATTTATTTTCCATAACAAACAGGATAACTTAAATACCCTGGCAGTGGCAATAAGCTTAAATGTTTGTATTTACATTTTTTCAGTTGATTTTCATCAAATATGCTATTTAACTGCTACTGTTTAACAAGGACTGATTTAAATTGTGTTTGCACAACAAATGTTTTGGCGCTTTTGTTCATGTGGGAGAATATTCCAATAAAGGTGCACTACACACTACTTTTGAATTCATTATTGGGCTTTGCGTATACAATGCAGTTAATCGCGATTAATCGGAGAAATAGTGGGATTAACTCCGATTAAAATGTTTAATCTTTGCCCAGCCCTAATTATTATTATTATTTGAAACAGGATTTTGCATGTCACCATAAAGTTATATAAGTCTTGCTTGTTCAATATTCAATGCAAAACTTTTTTGGGGTCCCTATTAAAAGGTTAATTTGTTCAACCTTGGCCCACCGCTTTGTTCAGTTTTACATTTTGGCCCACTCTCTATTTGAGTTTGAGACCCCTGATCTAACATAAATAAAAAATGTTCAATGAAAATGTATCCTAACTTGTAGCATTGATTTCTAGTTTATATTCTTGTATTTTCTGCTGCTAATGAAAGGTGCCTGATTGCGTCTAAAGAGATGCTACCTTCTCATTGGTCCTCTTCCAGAAGCATCCCATGAGGAAGACGATGGAGACGGGGGGCTGCAGGTTGGTGCTGATGGCCTGGATGTAGATGAAGAGCTGCCCGCCCTGACTGGCTTGCACCACAGGAATCCACAGGATGGACGCCACCACCAGCACCAGCACAAACACTCTAGCAGGTGTTCCAAAAAAATCACTTCTGCTCAATTTCCACAGGAGTTTTTGGTGTCCAAAATGAAGGCTCACCTGCCCACGATCATCAGCTCCCACTCGGAGGCGCTGGAGCGGAAGGTCTTCCACAGGTCCATGGTGAAGATGGTGCTGGCGCTGTTAAAGATGGAGGTGAGCGAGGAGACCAGAGCGGCGATCATCACCGCCATCATCAGACCTCGTAGACCTGAGGGACGTAGGAGCAGCTTTTAGAGCCCGAGAAGGCCCAACACATACTTGCCAACTTTGAGACCTCCCATTTCGGGAGGTGGGGGGCGTGGTCAGAGGGGAGGAGTATATTTACAGCTAGAATTGACCAAGTCAAGTATTTCATATATGTATGTATATATATATATATATATACACACACACACACAGTATTTAGTCAGCCAGCGATTGTGCAAGTTCTCCCACTTAAAATGATGACAGAGGTCTGTAATTTTCATCATAGTTTCCATAGTGTTTCCACCCCCATGCTTCACAGTAGGTGTGGTGTTCTTGGGATGCAACTCAGTATTCTTCGTCCTCCAAACACCACCAGTTGATTTTATACCAAAAAGTTCTATTTTGGTTTCATCTGACCACATGACATTCTCCCAATCCTCTGCTGTATCATCCATGTATCCATCTTGGTATAAACTCAACTCCTCGTGTTTGGAGGAAGAAGAATACTGAGTTGCATCCCAAGAACACCATACCTACTGTGAAGCATGGTTGATTGATTAATACTTTTATTAGTAGATTGCACAGTACAGTACATATTCCGTACAATTGACCACTAAATGGTAACACCCGAATAAGTTTTTCAACTTGTTTAAGTCGGGGTCCTTGTTAATCAATTCATGGGGGTGGAAACATCATGCTTTGGGGCTGTTTTTCTGCTAAGGGGACAGGACAATTGATCCGTGTTAAGGAAAGAATGAATGGGGCCATGTATCCTGAGATTTGGAGCCAAAACCTCCTTCCATCAGTGAGAGCTTTGAATGCTTGACCAAATACTTATTTTCCACCATAATTTACAAATAAATTCTTCAAAATTCCTACAATGTGAATTCCTGGATTTTTTTTTCAAGTTCTGTCTCTCACAGTGTAAGTGTACCTATGATGAAAATTACAGACCTCTGTCATCATTTTAAGTGGGAGAACTTGCACAATCGCTGGCTGACTAAATACTTTTTTGCCCCACTGTATGTAAATATATATATATATATATATATATATATACATATATATATAGCTAGAATTCACTGAAAGTCAAGTATTTCATATATATACATATATAAAATACTTGACTTTCAGTGAATTCTAGCTATATATATATATATATATATAAATGTATTTACACATATACACACACATAACATTCATCTACTCATTGTTGAGTTAAGGGTTGAATTGTCCATCTTTCTCCTATTCTTTGTCACTATTTTTCTAACCATATGCATGTACAGTAGATGGCAGTATTGTCCTGTTTAAGAGTGTCACAACATTGCTGTTTACGACAGACAAAATGCTTTACGGTTGACGAAAACGTGACTGCTGTTGTTGTGTGTTGTTACCGCGCTAGGGAGGACGTTAATGAACCTGCCTAACAATAAACCCACATAATTGGGCAGACACTCTGTTTATATTGTGGGAAAGCGGACGTGAAAACAGGCTGTCCTCACTCAGGTCCGCATGGAGCTGGAGGGGGCGTAGCCTCCAGCTCTGCCTGAAATCCGGGAGAAAATTTGTCCCGGGAGGTTTTCGGGAGAGGCGCTGAATTTGAGGAGGGTTGGCAAGTATGGTCGAACAGGAAGTGGAACTAACCTGCGGGGAGCAACTCCATGACCAGTCTGACATAGGCGGTGTCCGTACATCCTACCGGGTTCCCGCAGATCTGCGTACACAACGCTGGGTCCGCACACGCCACATCGTCTGCAGGCCATGTTAGTAACACACTTTTTTAATAGAATACTGAAACTACACTTACAACTTTCTTCAAATGAATGTGACCTTATAATAATAATAAAATGAATGTGACGCTGACCTAACATGACCACCTCTTCCTGTACCGAGGAATCGACTATTTCCAAACCAGTAATCACATTTACATGACTCATTGAAAGTCACACCATGTTATCTTATTTCTCATCTTTCTTAGCAAAAAGATAGATTTGCTTTCTTCTTCTGTGCCGGCAGAAACACACCACAAGTCACACCTGGCAAATTAAGGCCTGCTGGACATTCCCAAATAATTATTTTAGATGTTTAATATGTAAAGTGTTGCTGCCATTATGATGTGTACTCATGTTTTCTAATGACCTCAAGTCTTCAACTATACTAAATCTTTAGATTTTAACTATTTTAGATGTTTAATATGTAAAGTGTAGCTGCCATTATGATGTGTACTCATGTTTTCTAATGACCGGAAGTCTTTAACTATACTAAGTCTTTAGATGCTTGGAATCTGCATGATATACTAGTTACTATGGTCATCTAATTAGTTACTATGGTCATCTAATGAGTTACTATAGTCATCTAATGAGTTACTATGGTCATCTAATTAGTTACTATTGTCATCTAATTAGTTACTATGGTCATCTAATCAGTTAGTATTGTCATCTAGTTAGTTACTATTGTCATCTAATTAGTTACTATGGTCCTCTAATTAGTTACTATGGTCATCTAATTAGTTACTATGGTCCTCTAATTAGTTACTATGGTCCTTTAATTAGTTACTATGGTCCTCTAATTAGTTACTATGGTCCTCTAATTAGTTACTATGGTCCTCTAACTAGTTACTATGGTCGTCTAATGAGTTACTATGGCCGTCTAATTAGTTACTATGGTCGTCTAATTAGTTACTATGGTCGTCTAATTAGTTACTATGGTCCTCTAATGAGTTACTATGGTAATATAATTAGTTACTATGGTCATCTAGTTAGTTACTATGGTCATCTAATGAGTTACTATGGTCATCTAGTTAGTTACTATGGTCGTCTAGTTAGTTACTATGGTCGTCTAATTAGTTACTATGGTCATTTAGTTAGTTACTATGGTCATCTAGTTAGTTACTATGGTCATCTAATGAGTTACTATGGTCATCTAGTTAGTTACTATGGTCATGTAGTTAGTTACTATGGTCATCTAATGAGTTACTATGGTCATCTAGTTAATTACTATGGTCATCTAGTTAGTTACTATGGTCATCTAATGAGTTACTATGGTCATCTAATGAGTTACTATGGTCATCTAATGAGTTACTATGGTCATCTAGTTAGTTACTATGGTCATCTAATGAGTTACTATGGTCATCTAATGAGTTACTATGGTCATCTAGTTAGTTACTATGGTAATCTAAGTAGTTAATATGGTCATCTAATTAGTTACTATGGTCATCTAATGAGTTACTATAGTCATCTAGTTAGTTACTATGGTCATATAATGAGTTACTATGGTAATCTAATGAGTTACTATGGCCATCTAATTAGTTATTATGGTCATATAATGAGTTACTATGGTCATCTAATGAGTTACTATGGCCATCTAATTAGTTACTATGAATTGAATTGTATATTTATATAGCGCTTTTCTCGAGTGACTCAAAGCGCTTTACATAGTGAAACCCAATATCTAAGTTACATTTAAAGCAGTGTGGGTGGCACTGGGAGCAGGTGGGTAAAGTGTCTTGCCCAAGGACACAACGGCAGTGACTAGGATGGCACAAGCGGGAATCGAACCTGCAACCCTCAAGTTGCTGGCACGGCCGCTCTACCAACCGAGCTATACCGACCCGTTACTATGGACATCTAATGAGTTACTATGGCCATCTAATTAGTTACTATGGTCATATAATGAGTTATTATGGTCATCTAATGAGAAACTATGGTCATCTAGTTAGTTACTATGGTCATCTAAGTAGTTAATATGGTCATCTAATTAGTTACTATGGTCATCTAATGAGTTACTATGGTCATCTAGTTAGTTACTATGGTCATCTAATGAGTTACTATAGTCATATAATGAGTTACTATGGTCATCTAATGAGTTACTATGGTCATATAATGAGTTACTATTGTCATCTAATGAGTCACTATGGCCATCTAATTAGTTACTACGGTCATCTAATGAGTTACTATGGTCATCTAGTTAGTTACTATGGTCATCTAGTTAGTTACTATGGTCATATAATGAGTTACTATGGTCATTTAATTATTTACTATGGTCATCTAGTTAGTTACTATGGTCATCTAATGAGTTACTATGGTCATCTAGTTAGTTATGGTCATCTAATTAGTTACTATGGTCATCTAGTTAGTTACTATGGTCATCTAATTAGTTACTATGGTCATCTAATTAATTACTATGGTCATTAATTAGTTACTATGGTCATCTAGTTAGTTACTATGGTCATCTAATGAGTTACTATGGTCATCTAATTAGTTATTATGGTCATCTAATGAGTTACTATGGTCATCTAATGAGTTACTATGGTCATTAATTAGTTACTATGGTCATCTAATTAGTTACTATGGTCATCTAGTTAGTTACTATGGTCATCTAATTAGTTACTATGGTCATCTAATTAGTTACTATGGTCATCTAGTTAGTTACTATAGTCATCTAGTTAGTTACTATAGTCATCTAGTTAGTTACTATGGTCATCTAATTAGTTACTATGGTCATCTAGTTAGTTACTATAGTCATCTAGTTAGTTACTATAGTCATCTAATTAGTTACTATGGTAATGTAAGTCACAGCAGCTCAGACAAGGTACCAAGCAGTGTGGGTGGGGAGTGTTTCCACAGAGTGTTTCCAGAGCCTGAAATGTGGGTGTCAGGGGAAAAACGCGGAAGGACATTTTTACAAGAAAGTTCTAAAGCTTAATGATATCACATATTAATGATATATCACATATTAATGATATATCACATATTAATGATATATCACATATATCAGATAGTAGTTGGGTTTTAGTTTTTTACTATTCTTGTTCATATTTTGCTGTGTTTGTTGCATTTTTGTTGTCTTTAGCTTGATTGTAAAATATGTGGATGGAGGAGGGGTACAGTGATGTCATATGTTGTCAATATACAGTGTTTTATCCTTCATAGTAAATATTGTAAATCCCACATTCTTTACTTTCATGTACATTCTGGGTGTCTCATTCAGTGAAAAAAGTAAAATTCCATTCTGTTTTTTTAAGGAAGTCTGTTATAACTTTTTTTTTAGCATTCAATCAGAAATTGAGGTTTTGTATTAGTCTTCCTAAAAATCAAAATGTTCCTCTAAATTTGGACTATAGTAACTAGATGACCATAGTAACTAATTAGATGACCATAGTAACTAATTAGATGACTGTAGTAACTAATTAGTTGACTGTAGTAAGTAATTAAATGACCACAGTAACTCATTAGATGACCATAGTAACTCATTAGATGACCATAGTAACTAATTAAATGACCATAGTAACTAATTAGATAACCATAGTAACTAATTAGATGACTATAGTAACTATTTAGATGACTAGTAACTAATTAGATGACCATAGTAACTAATTAGATGACTATAGTAACTATTTAGATGACTAGTAACTAATTAGATGACCATAGTAACTAATTACATGACCGTAGTAACTAATTAGATTACTTTGATAAGCAATTAGATGACCATAGTAACTAATTAGATGACGATAGTGACTAATTAGATGACCATAGGGACTAATTAATTGACCATAGTAACAAATTAGATGACCATAGTAACTAATTAGATGACGATAGTGACTAATTAGATGACCATAGGGACTAATTAATTGACCATAGTAACAAATTAGATGACCATAGTAACTAATTAGATGACGATAGTGACTAATTAGATGACCATAGGGACTAATTAATTGACCATAGTAACAAATTAGATGACCATAGTAACTAATTAGAGTACCATAGTAACTAATTAGATGACCATAGGGACTAATTAATTGACCATAGTAACAAATCAGATGACCATAGTAACTAATTAGATGACTATAGTAACTAATCAGATGACCATAGTAACTAAATTGATCACCATAGTAACTAGTATTTCATGCAAAAGCACAGATTCCAAGCATCTAAAGACTTAGTATAGTTAAAGACTTCTGGTCATTAGAAAACATGAGTACACATCATAATTGCAGCTACACTTTACATATTAAACATCTAAAACAAGTATTTGGAATCAAAAAGCTTCAGGGGCCACATGTGGACCCTCGGCCTTAATTTGCCCAGGTGTGACTGCACACACTAAAAGCAAGTAACACAAATACAGAGAATTTGTAATCAATAGCTGAAAAAAAAAGCCATTATTCTCACTTTTTGTGAGCAGCTAAACTGTAACTACGATGTCATGTTTAAAAATTAGTTTTCTAAAGTAACTTTCACTGCTGAAATAAAAAAATGAAAAAAAAAACTCCCACCTGTGTAAAGTATCCTGCTGATCATCCCGGGCAACATGATGGCGAAGAAAGGCAGGAGCTTGAGGTAAGCTGCCAGCAGGGAGCCACCTTTGGCATGAGTCAGCGTCTTGGCGGCCAGAGAACGCTGCACGATCACCTGAGCAAAGTATGAAGTACAAAACCCCAAACAGTGAAGTTGTCACCTTGTGAAAATGCTAAATAAAAAGAGAATACAATGATTGGCAAATCCTTGTCAACTTATATTCAATCAAATAGACTGCAAAGACGAGATATTTCATGTTCACACTGAGAAACTTACATTTTTTTTTTGCAAATAATCATGAACTTTAGAATTTAATGGCAGCAACACATTGCTAGAAAGTTGTCACTGGGGCATTTTTACCACTGTGTTACATGGCCTTTCCTTTTAACAACACTCAGTAAAGGTTTGGGAACTGAGGAGACACATTTTTGAAGTGGAATTCTTTCCCATTCTTGCTTGATGTACAGCTTAAGTTGTGCTATTTTATATTGCTCCACACATTTTAATTGACTACAGGCAGGCCAGTCTAGTACCCGCACTCTTTTACTACGAAGCCACACTGTTGTAACACATGTCTTGGCATTGGTTTGCTGAAATAAGCAGGGGCGTCCATGATAACATTGCTTGGATGGCCACATATGTTGTTCCAAAACCTGCATGTACCTTTCAGTATTAATGGTGCCTTCACAGATGTGTAAGTTACCCATGCCTTGGGCACTAATGCACCCCCATACCATCACACATGCTGGCTTTTACACTTTGTGCCTAGAACAATCTTGACGGTTCTTTTCCTCTTTGGCCCAGAGGACACAACGTCCACAGTTTCCGAAAACAATTTGAAATGTGGACTCGGACAACTTTTCCACTTTGCATCAGTCCATCTTAGATGATCTCGGGCCCAGCGAAGCCGGCCGTGTTTCTGGGTGTTGTTGATCAATTCCTTTCGCTCTGCATAGTAGAGTTTTAACTTGCACTTACAGATGTAGCGACAAACTGTAGTTACTGACGGTGGATTTTTAAAGTGTTTCTGAGCCCAGGGGCGGCATGGCGTAGTGGGTAGAGCGGCTGTGCCAGAAACCTGAGGGTTGCAGGTTCGCTTCCCACCTATTGACACCCAAATCGCTGCCATTGTGTCCTTGGGCAAGACACTTCACCCTTTGCCGCTCACACTGGTGCATGAATGATGAATGAATGATTGGTGGTGGTCGGAGGGGCCGTAGGCGCAAACTGGCAGCCACGCTTCCGTCAGTCTACCCCAGGGCAGCTGTGGCTACAGATGTAGCTTACCACCACCAGGTGTGAATGAATGATGGGTTCCCACTTCTCTGTGAGCGCTTTGAGTATATAAGAATAGAAAAGCGCGATATAAATCTAATCCATTACTATTAATATTATGTGGTGATATCCTTTACACACCGATGTCACTTTTTGATGCAGTACCATCCGAGGGATGGAAAGTCACGGGCATTCAATGTTGGTTTTCGGCCTTTCTCCAGAAATTCTGAACCTTTTGATGATATTACTGACCGTAGATGGTGAAATCCCTAAATTCCTTGCAATAGCTGGTTGAGAAATGTTCTAAAACTGTTGGACAATTTGCTCAGGCATTTGTTGACAAAGTGGTGACCCTTGCCCCGCCCTTGTTTGTGAACGACTGAGCATTTCATGGCAATAATGACACCCGCCTGTTCCCAATTACCCTGTTCACCAGTGGGGTGTTCCAAATAAGTGTTTGATGAGCATTCCTCAACTTTTTCAGTCTTTTTTGCCACTTGTGCCAGCTTTTTTGAAACACATTGCAGGCATCACATTCCCAATGAGCTCGTATTTGCAAAAGATAAAGTTTACCAGTCGGAACGTTTAGTATCTTGTCTTTGCAGTTTGGTGCTCACCTGATCCGAGCACCAGTACCACATGGAAGGAATGGACATGCCCACGATGACGCCGGGCCACGGGAGGTCAGAGGTCACAGGGTCTCTAAATATGTGGAAAGCGTCCTCTCGAGGGATGCCACACGTGGAGTTGGGCACGCGCACCGACGGGATGGCGTTGGGGTAATCTCTCATCAGAGCGTTCCAACCTCCCACCTCGAAAAAACCTGAACGCCAAAATGAGGAAATAGGAGGGTCCACTTACTGAAGTCCATGTCATGTGAAGGTCCACTTACTGAAGTCCATGTCATGTGAAGGTCCACTTACTGAAGTCCATGTCATGTGAAGGTCCACTTACTGAAGTCCATGTCATGTGAAGGTCCACTTACTGAAGTCCATGTCATGTGAAGGTCCACTTACTGAAGTCCATGTCATGTGAAGGTCCACTTACTGAAGTCCATGTCATGTGAAGGTCCACTTACTGAAGTCCATGTCATGTGAAGGTCCACTTACTGAAGTCCATGTCGTGTGAAGGTCCACTTACTGAAGTCCATGTCGTGTGAAGGTCCACTTACTGAAGTCCATGTCATGTAAAGGTCCACTTACTGAAGTCCATGTCGTGTGAAGGTCCACTTACTGAAGTCCATGTCGTGTGAAGGTCCACTTACTGAAGTCCATGTCATGTGAAGGTCCACTTACTGAAGTCCATGTCGTGTGAAGGTCCACTTACTGAAGTCCATGTCATGTAAAGGTCCACTTACTGAAGTCCATGACATGTGAAGGTCCACTTACTGAAGTCCATGTCATGTGAAGGTCCACTTACTGAAGTCCATGTCATGTGAAGGTCCACTTACTGAAGTCCATGTCATGTGAAGGTCCACTTACTGAAGTCCATGTCGTGTGAAGGTCCACTTACTGAAGTCCATGTCGTGTGAAGGTCCACTTACTGAAGTCCATGTCATGTAAAGGTCCACTTACTGAAGTCCATGTCGTGTGAAGGTCCACTTACTGAAGTCCATGTCGTGTGAAGGTCCACTTACTGAAGTCCATGTCATGTGAAGGTCCACTTACTGAAGTCCATGTCGTGTGAAGGTCCACTTACTGAAGTCCATGTCATGTAAAGGTCCACTTACTGAAGTCCATGACATGTGAAGGTCCACTTACTGAAGTCCATGTCATGTGAAGGTCCACTTACTGAAGTCCATGTCGTGTGAAGGTCCACTTACTGAAGTCCATGTCATGTGAAGGTCCACTTACTGAAGTCCATGTCATGTGAAGGTCCACTTACTGAAGTCCATGTCATGTGAAGGTCCACTTACTGAAGTCCATGTCATGTGAAGGTCCACTTACTGAAGTCCATGTCGTGTGAAGGTCCACTTACTGAAGTCCATGTCGTGTGAAGGTCCACTTACTGAAGTCCATGTCATGTGAAGGTCCACTTACTGAAGTCCATGTCGTGTGAAGGTCCACTTACTGAAGTCCATGTCATGTAAAGGTCCACTTACTGAAGTCCATGTCATGTGAAGGTCCACTTACTGAAGTCCATGTCATGTGAAGGTCCACTTACTGAAGTCCATGTCGTGTGAAGGTCCACTTACTGAAGTCCATGTCATGTGAAGGTCCACTTACTGAAGTCCATGTCATGTGAAGGTCCACTTACTGAAGTCCATGTCATGTGAAGGTCCACTTACTGAAGTCCATGTCATGTGAAGGTCCACTTACTGAAGTCCATGTCGTGTGAAGGTCCACTTACTGAAGTCCATGTCGTGTGAAGGTCCACTTACTGAAGTCCATGTCATGTGAAGGTCCACTTACTGAAGTCCATGTCATGTGAAGGTCCACTTACTGAAGTCCATGTCGTGTGAAGGTCCACTTACTGAAGTCCATGTCATGTGAAGGTCCACTTACTGAAGTCCATGTCATGTGAAGGTCCACTTACTGAAGTCCATGTCGTGTGAAGGTCCACTTACTGAAGTCCATGTCGTGTGAAGGTCCACTTACTGAAGTCCATGTCATGTGAAGGTCCACTTACTGAAGTCCATGTCATGTGAAGGTCCACTTACTGAAGTCCATGTCATGTGAAGGTCCACTTACTGAAGTCCATGTCGTGTGAAGGTCCACTTACTGAAGTCCATGTCGTGTGAAGGTCCACTTACTGAAGTCCATGTCATGTGAAGGTCCACTTACTGAAGTCCATGTCATGTGAAGGTCCACTTACTGAAGTCCATGTCGTGTGAAGGTCCACTTACTGAAGTCCATGTCATGTGAAGGTCCACTTACTGAAGTCCATGTCATGTGAAGGTCCACTTACTGAAGTCCATGTCATGTGAAGGTCCACTTACTGAAGTCCATGTCATGTGAAGGTCCACTTACTGAAGTCCATGTCATGTGAAGGTCCACTTACTGAAGTCCATGTCGTGTGAAGGTCCACTTACTGAAGTCCATGTCATGTGAAGGTCCACTTACTGAAGTCCATGTCATGTGAAGGTCCACTTACTGAAGTCCATGTCATGTGAAGGTCCACTTACTGAAGTCCATGTCGTGTGAAGGTCCACTTACTGAAGTCCATGTCGTGTGAAGGTCCACTTACTGAAGTCCATGTCATGTGAAGGTCCACTTACTGAAGTCCATGTCATGTGAAGGTCCACTTACTGAAGTCCATGTCGTGTGAAGGTCCACTTACTGAAGTCCATGTCGTGTGAAGGTCCACTTACTGAAGTCCATGTCATGTGAAGGTCCACTTACTGAAGTCCATGTCGTGTGAAGGTCCACTTACTGAAGTCCATGTCATGTGAAGGTCCACTTACTGAAGTCCATGTCATGTGAAGGTCCACTTACTGAAGTCCATGTCATGTAAAGGTCCACTTACTGAAGTCCATGTCGTGTGAAGGTCCACTTACTGAAGTCCATGTCATGTAAAGGTCCACTTACTGAAGTCCATGTCGTGTGAAGGTCCGCTTACTGAAGTCCATGTCATGTAAAGGTCCACTTACTGAAGTCCATGTCGTGTGAAGGTCCACTTACTGAAGTCCATGTCGTGTGAAGGTCCACTTACTGAAGTCCATGTCATGTGAAGGTCCACTTACTGAAGTCCATGTCATGTGAAGGTCCCTCACTTACTGAAGTCCATGTCATGTGAAGGTCCACTTACTGAAGTCCATGTCGTGTGAAGGTCCACTTACTGAAGTCCATGTCATGTAAAGGTCCACTTACTGAAGTCCATGTCGTGTGAAGGTCCACTTACTGAAGTCCATGTCATGTGAAGGTCCACTTACTGAAGTCCATGTCATGTAAAGGTCCACTTACTGAAGTCCATGTCATGTGAAGGTCCGCTTACTGAAGTCCATGTCGTGTGAAGGTCCACTTACTGAAGTCCATGTCATGTAAAGGTCCACTTACTGAAGTCCATGTCATGTGAAGGTCCACTTACTGAAGTCCATGTCGTGTGAAGGTCCACTTACTGAAGTCCATGTCGTGTGAAGGTCCACTTACTGAAGTCCATGTCATGTGAAGGTCCACTTACTGAAGTCCATGTCATGTGAAGGTCCACTTACTGAAGTCCATGTCGTGTGAAGGTCCACTTACTGAAGTCCATGTCATGTGAAGGTCCACTTACTGAAGTCCATGTCGTGTGAAGGTCCACTTACTGAAGTCCATGTCATGTGAAGGTCCACTTACTGAAGTCCATGTCGTGTGAAGGTCCACTTACTGAAGTCCATGTCATGTGAAGGTCCACTTACTGAAGTCCATGTCGTGTGAAGGTCCACTTACTGAAGTCCATGTCGTGTGAAGGTCCACTTACTGAAGTCCATGTCATGTGAAGGTCCACTTACTGAAGTCCATGTCATGTGAAGGTCCACTTACTGAAGTCCATGTCATGTGAAGGTCCACTTACTGAAGTCCATGTCGTGTGAAGGTCCACTTACTGAAGTCCATGTCATGTGAAGGTCCACTTACTGAAGTCCATGTCATGTGAAGGTCCACTTACTGAAGTCCATGTCATGTGAAGGTCCACTTACTGAAGTCCATGTCGTGTGAAGGTCCACTTACTGAAGTCCATGTCATGTGAAGGTCCACTTACTGAAGTCCATGTCATGTGAAGGTCCACTTACTGAAGTCCATGTCATGTGAAGGTCCACTTACTGAAGTCCATGTCATGTGAAGGTCCACTTACTGAAGTCCATGTCATGTGAAGGTCCACTTACTGAAGTCCATGTCATGTGAAGGTCCACTTACTGAAGTCCATGTCGTGTGAAGGTCCACTTACTGAAGTCCATGTCATGTGAAGGTCCACTTACTGAAGTCCATGTCATGTGAAGGTCCACTTACTGAAGTCCATGTCATGTGAAGGTCCACTTACTGAAGTCCATGTCGTGTGAAGGTCCACTTACTGAAGTCCATGTCGTGTGAAGGTCCACTTACTGAAGTCCATGTCATGTGAAGGTCCACTTACTGAAGTCCATGTCATGTGAAGGTCCACTTACTGAAGTCCATGTCGTGTGAAGGTCCACTTACTGAAGTCCATGTCGTGTGAAGGTCCACTTACTGAAGTCCATGTCATGTGAAGGTCCACTTACTGAAGTCCATGTCGTGTGAAGGTCCACTTACTGAAGTCCATGTCATGTGAAGGTCCACTTACTGAAGTCCATGTCGTGTGAAGGTCCACTTACTGAAGTCCATGTCATGTAAAGGTCCACTTACTGAAGTCCATGTCGTGTGAAGGTCCACTTACTGAAGTCCATGTCATGTAAAGGTCCACTTACTGAAGTCCATGTCGTGTGAAGGTCCACTTACTGAAGTCCATGTCATGTAAAGGTCCACTTACTGAAGTCCATGTCGTGTGAAGGTCCACTTACTGAAGTCCATGTCATGTGAAGGTCCACTTACTGAAGTCCATGTCATGTGAAGGTCCACTTACTGAAGTCCATGTCATGTGAAGGTCCACTTACTGAAGTCCATGTCATGTGAAGGTCCACTTACTGAAGTCCATGTCGTGTGAAGGTCCACTTACTGAAGTCCATGTCATGTAAAGGTCCACTTACTGAAGTCCATGTCGTGTGAAGGTCCACTTACTGAAGTCCATGTCATGTGAAGGTCCACTTACTGAAGTCCATGTCATGTAAAGGTCCACTTACTGAAGTCCATGTCATGTGAAGGTCCGCTTACTGAAGTCCATGTCGTGTGAAGGTCCACTTACTGAAGTCCATGTCATGTAAAGGTCCACTTACTGAAGTCCATGTCATGTGAAGGTCCACTTACTGAAGTCCATGTCATGTGAAGGTCCGCTTACTGAAGTCCATGTCATGTGAAGGTCCACTTACTGAAGTTCATGTCATGTGAAGGTCCGCTTACTGAAGTCCATGTCATGTAAAGGTCCACTTACTGAAGTCCATGTCATGTGAAGGTCCACTTACTGAAGTCCATGTCATGTAAAGGTCCACTTACTGAAGT
>NC_084633.1:20954435-20962657 GCF_033978795.1 Nerophis ophidion | reverse complement strand
GCAAGTCATCAGAATCAGGTAATACACCAACTTATATTCTTGTCTTTGTGAAAGAAAGACATCTATATGTGTTACACATGCTTGTATTATCATTAAACACATTTAACTTGTTTACAAAAATGTCTCTTTCATAAATAAATAAATATAAATGATATATATAAATGAGGTAGATCCCCTCCAGTTGGTCAATTGAAAAGTAGCTCGCCTGCAGAAAAAGTGTGGGCACCCCTGCCATAGGTCATTCTATTGAACTATTTTTGTATGTCTTTTATTCATGTTATGATTAAAGTAAGCTGTAAATAACTCTCAGAAAAATGTAGCTCACATAATTGTTGTCTTTTTAATATTTAATTTAATTCTTGCATTTAATCTTTGTGTACTTTAAGTGTCCTTAATGTATCGTGTACACTTGGGAGTGACTCAGGAGGTAGTTAGTGAATATTTTAGATGTGTGATCCACCTTGTATGTAAAACTGCACATCACTGTCTTAAGAACGGAACTCGTTCATAAACAAAGGACCGCCTTTATAATGCTCACCTGCCCCGGCAACAGGTGAGCATTATACATGAACAAGATCATTTTACATTTAAAATAAGATATATAAGTTGTATAAGATATATAAGTTGGGGGTCCCCGCTCCATCCCTACTTTTGTTTGGGTGCCCTTCTCATGCAGGACAATGTTGACACCCCTGACAGTACTACTCACAGCCACCAGGGGGCTTAACATTGACATTATGTTATGATGCTATGATATGCTATTATGTATTGATCAGAGTTAATCAATCATTACATTTGAACTTATCCTAAATATTAAAATTATTTCTTACATGTGTTACAAATTAATTAAATCGTTGCACTAGTATGACATTTAGTTTATCATATAAAGATTATACAAAAACCTGAAAATGTTTTACTGGATATAAAATATAGTAAATATAATTGTGTGTAATTATAAGATGGAAATGATAGTCCTAAATATATAAATACATTGATATTAAAAATGGTACTTTTTACAGTAGAAAGAATATGAAAAATTTTCTTTTATTTGGTGTTTTATTGTGTGCACTTACTTAATGAACACTTAGTCTTTTGAGTACATTATACTTGCATACTTTCTGTACACTTAGTCTTTCGAGTACATTATACTTGCATACTTACTGTACACTTAGTCATGAGTACATTATACTTGCATACTTTCTGCACACTTAGTCTTGAGTACATTATCCTTGGATGCTTTCTATACACTTAGTCTTTTGAGTACATTATACTTGCATACTTTCTGCACACTTAGTCTTGAGTACATTCTACTTGCATACTTTCTGTACACTTAGTCTTTTGAGTACATTATACTTGCATACTTTCTGCACACTTAGTCTTTTGAATACATTATACTTGCATACTTTCTGTACATTTAGTCTTGAGTACATTATACTTTTTGTACACTTAGTCTTTTGAGTACATTATACTTGCATACTTTCTGTACACTTAGTCTTTTGAGTACATTATACTTGCATACTTTCCGTACACTTAATCTTTTGAGTACATTATACTTGCATACTTTCTGAACACTTAGTCTTTTGAGTACATTATACTTGCATACTTTCTGAACACTTAGTCTTTTGAATACATTATACTTGCATACTTTCTGCACACTTAGTCTTTTGAGTACATTATACTTGCATACTTTCTGCACACTTAGTCTTTTGAGTACATTATACTTGCATACTTTCTGAACACTTAGTCTTTTGAATACATTATACTTGCATACTTTCTGCACACTTAGTCTTGAGTACATTCTACTTGCATACTTTCTGTACACTTAGTCTTTTGAGTACATTATACTTGCATACTTTCTGCACACTTAGTCTTGAGTACATTCTACTTGCATACTTTCTGTACACTTAGTCTTTTGAGTACATTATACTTGCATACTTTCTGCACACTTAGTCTTTTGAATACATTATTCTTGCATACTTTCTGTACATTTAGTCTTGAGTACATTATACTTTTTGTACACTTAGTCTTTTGAGTACATTATACTTGCATACTTTCTGTACACTTAGTCTTTTGAGTACATTATACTTGCATACTTTCCGTACACTTAATCTTTTGAGTACATTATACTTGCATACTTTCTGAACACTTAGTCTTTTGAGTACATTATACTTGCATACTTTCTGAACACTTAGTCTTTTGAATACATTATACTTGCATACTTTCTGCACACTTAGTCTTGAGTACATTCTACTTGCATACTTTCTGTACACTTAGTCTTTTGAGTACATTATACTTGCATACTTTCTGCACACTTAGTCTTGAGTACATTCTACTTGCATACTTTCTGTACACTTAGTCTTTTGAGTACATTATACTTGCATACTTTCTGCACACTTAGTCTTTTGAATACATTATACTTGCATACTTTCTGTACATTTAGTCTTGAGTACATTATACTTTTTGTACACTTAGTCTTTTGAGTACATTATACTTGCATACTTTCTGTACACTTAGTCTTTTGAGTACATTATACTTGCATACTTTCTGCACTTAGTCTTTTGAGTACATTATACTTGCATACTTTCTGAACACTTAGTCTTTTGAGTACATTATACTTGCATACTTTCTGAACACTTAGTCTTTTGAGTACATTATACTTGCATACTTTCTGAACACTTAGTCTTTTGAGTACATTATACTTGCATACTTTCTGTACACTTAGTCTTTTGAGTACATTATACTTGCATACTTTCTGAACACTTAGTCTTTTGAGTACATTATACTTGCATACTTTCTGAACACTTAGTCTTTTGAGTACATTATACTTGCATACTTTCTGAACACTTAGTCTTTTGAGTACATTATACTTGCATACTTTCTGAACACTTAGTCTTTTGAATACATTATACTTGCATACTTTCTGCACACTTAGTCTTGAGTACATTCTACTTGCATACTTTCTGTACACTTAGTCTTTTGAGTACATTATACTTGCATACTTTCTGCACACTTAGTCTTGAGTACATTCTACTTGCATACTTTCTGTACACTTAGTCTTTTGAGTACATTATACTTGCATACTTTCTGCACACTTAGTCTTTTGAATACATTATTCTTGCATACTTTCTGTACATTTAGTCTTGAGTACATTATACTTTTTGTACACTTAGTCTTTTGAGTACATTATACTTGCATACTTTCTGTACACTTAGTCTTTTGAGTACATTATACTTGCATACTTTCCGTACACTTAATCTTTTGAGTACATTATACTTGCATACTTTCTGAACACTTAGTCTTTTGAGTACATTATACTTGCATACTTTCTGAACACTTAGTCTTTTGAATACATTATACTTGCATACTTTCTGCACACTTAGTCTTGAGTACATTCTACTTGCATACTTTCTGTACACTTAGTCTTTTGAGTACATTATACTTGCATACTTTCTGCACACTTAGTCTTGAGTACATTCTACTTGCATACTTTCTGTACACTTAGTCTTTTGAGTACATTATACTTGCATACTTTCTGCACACTTAGTCTTTTGAATACATTATACTTGTATACTTTCTGTACATTTAGTCTTGAGTACATTATACTTTTTGTACACTTAGTCTTTTGAGTACATTATACTTGCATACTTTCTGTACACTTAGTCTTTTGAGTACATTATACTTGCATACTTTCTGCACTTAGTCTTTTGAGTACATTATACTTGCATACTTTCTGAACACTTAGTCTTTTGAGTACATTATACTTGCATACTTTCTGAACACTTAGTCTTTTGAGTACATTATACTTGCATACTTTCTGAACACTTAGTCTTTTGAGTACATTATACTTGCATACTTTCTGTACACTTAGTCTTTTGAGTACATTATACTTGCATACTTTCTGAACACTTAGTCTTTTGAGTACATTATACTTGCATACTTTCTGAACACTTAGTCTTTTGAGTACATTATACTTGCATACTTTCTGAACACTTAGTCTTTTGAGTACATTATACTTGCATACTTTCTGAACACTTAGTCTTTTGAGTACATTATACTTGCATACTTTCTGTACACTTAGTCTTTTTTTGCGTTGTCCAGTCATCACATTTATTTTCCCGTTATAGACATACTGTACTTGCCAATCTTGAGACCTCCGATTTCGGGAGGTGGGGGGCGTGGTCGGGGTGGGGCGGGGGGTGGTTGGGGGCTCGGTTAAGAGGGGAGGGGTATATTTACAGCTAAATTCACCAAGTCAAGTATTTCATATAGGTGTGTATATATATATATATATATATATTAAGAAATACTTGAATTCCACTGTTCATTTATTTACACACACATAACACTCATCTACTCATTGTTGAGTTAAGGGTTGAATTGTCCATCCTTGTTTTTCTAACCATATGCATGTACAGTAGATGGCAGTATTGTCCTGTTTAAGAGTGTCACAACATTGCTGTTTACAGCAGACTAACTGCTTTACAGTAAACGAAAACGGACTGCTGTTGTTGTGTGTTGTTACCGGCCTGGGAGGACGTTAAGGAAACCACCTAACAATAAACCCACATAAGAAACCAAGAAGTCGCTCTCGATCATTCTACAGTTATAACGTCATTGGGCAGGCACTCCGTTTATATTGTGGGAAAGCGGACGTGAAAACAGGCTGTCGACATGTCACTCGGGTCCGCATGGAGCTGGAGGGGGCGCGGAGAAAATTTGTCCCGGGAGGTTTTCGGGAGAGGCGCGGAATTTCCGGAGTCTCCCGGAAAATCTGGGAGGGTCGGCAAGTATGGTTATAGGATACTTTAAAGGTTTTCAAGTATTTCATATAGGTGTGTGTGTATATGTATATATATATATATATATATATATATATATATATATACATATATATATATAAGAAATACTTGAATTTCAGTGTTCATTTATTTACACATTTACACACACATAACAGTCATCTACTCATTGTTGAGTTAAGGGTTGAATTGTCCATCCTTGTTTTTCTAACCATATGCATGTACGGAAAATCTGGGAGGGTCGGCAAGTATGGTTATAGAGTACTTTCAAGTACGGTTATAGAGTACTTTCAAGTACGGTTATAGAGTACTTTCAAGTACGGTTATAGAGTACTTTCAAGTACGGTTATAGAGTACTTTCAAGTACGGTTATAGAGTACTTTCAAGTACGGTTATAGAGTACTTTCAAGTACGGTTATAGAGTACTTTCAAGTACGGTTATAGAGTACTTTCAAGGTTGTTGCATAGCTGTTTGTGTTCGTGTGGAACTGGGAACTATCAAGCTGGTGGCTATTTATTGCTGCCACAGCTAACATTAGCCTTAGCATTTAGATTTGAGCATGGAAAGTCAGCTGGTAGTTCAGCAGCGTGGGTGGATAATCCCTGGTCTTTGAGCTCACACCAGCGAGTGAAAGCCGGGGCAATGTTGATCCTTGACTGTCCTTTCATCCCAGTAGCCTCACCTTTTCTGTCTCAACAAAACTTTATTTTTTTTCCCGCTTCTTCCATGTAATTGCAGTCTTTTTAACGAACGGGCAAAGGTGGAGTGATGTATGTCGTAAAGCTTTGGGTTTCATGGCGTGGTGGCGACTTACATGTGACTGTGGGTGATTTGTGAAGCATGACGGGATGTGTGTGTGTGTGTGTGTGTGTGTGTGTGTGCGCGCGTGTGTGTGTGTGTGTGTGTGCGTGTGTGTGTGTGTGTGTGTGTGTGTGTGTGTGTGTGTGTGTGTGTGTGTGTGTGACATTGCAGATGTCTGAGGTGGCGGCCTGCCTGTTAAGACGGGCTTTGCAAGGCAGGCGATGGTAAGAATCCAACTGGCTGCTGTGTCTGGTTTGCTTGCATGTGTGTGTGTCGCTGCAGGTGTTGACTTTGCACGTGTACTCATGCAGTCCTGCTCAACAGTGGACATACACCTGTAAAGAACATAATGTCATGGCTGTCTTGAGTTTCCAAATATTTCTACATTTTTTTTGTGATAGAGTGATGGGAGCACATACTTGTTGGTCACAGAAACATTCATGAAGTTTGGTTCTTTTATGAATTTATTATGGCTCTACTGAAAATGTGAGGGTCAAAAGTATACATACAGCAATGTTAATATTTGCTTACATGTCCCTTGGCAAGTTTACCTGCAAGAAGCCACTTTTGGTAGTCATCCACAAGCTTCTGATGGAATTTTTGACCACAAAATTGGTGCACTTCAGCTAAACGTGTTGCTTTTCTGACATGGACTTGTTTCTTCGGCATTGTCCACACATTTAAGTCAGAAGGCCTTTCGAAAACCTTCATTTAGCCTGATTTAGCCATTCCTTTACCACTTTTGACGTGCGTTTGGGGTCATTGTCCCAGAATTGAGCTGTTTGGCCACAATACCCGGCAATATGTTTGGAGGAGAAAAGGAGAGGCCTTTAATCCCAGGAACAACATGGCCACCAACAAAGATAAACCAGAGTCTGGTCTACAATGTCAATTAACCATTCAGAATGAAAACGGTAGTTAACAGGAACAAGTCTTGCAAAGTCTTAACTTTCCTCCAGAAGGTAGGTAGGTAGATAGATAGATGGATAGATAGATAGATAGATGGATGGATAGATAGATAGGTCTTTATTGTCTTTGCACAAGTACAACGAAACCTTGTTTTCAGCACAAATCCGTTGAAGATTAGACAAACAAACAGTGTGTTGGCTTACAGAACAAGAACGCTGATGGATCGCCGTCCCGTAAAAAGATGTGAAAAAGGTCAAACGCTGGGGAAGGATGAGTAAAAAAATACAATCTAGACTAGGGGTCGGGAACCTTTTTGGCTGAGAGAGCCATGAAAGCAAAAATTAGAAAATGTATTCTCGTGAGAACCATATAATGTCTTTTTTAACACTGAATACAACTAAATGCGTGCATTTTTAAGTAAGACCAACATTTTTAGAGTATAATAAGTCTCGTATTCTTTTTAATAACATTGTTATTCTAAAAGTTAACCAATGATAAATATAAAACTTCTTACCATTAATGCAACAAGTGCGATAGAAAACGGATGGTTGGATTAAAATGCATGTGAATGTTTTATAATGTGAACATTATTTTTAACACTGTGATTACCAGCGGAATTATTCATTACTTATCGTGTTAAGCAATGTCAGCTGACATTTATCTGAGAGCCAGATCTGGTTCCCTACCCCTGATCTAGACTGGACTCCTGAGGGGGCCCAGTCTGGAGTGGGGAAAAAAAGCTCCATAGCAAAGCACATATACATATTACAACATACATCTCCAGATTTCTAGCAACAGAGGGAAGGGAGTTCAGGGTCATGGTGGTAGGCTGCAGCACTCAGGCGCTGACCATCCATTCATCACCCCTATGGGATTTGTTATCTTTGGTGTTATCTTTGTCCATGTGATGTCTGTCAGATGAAACAAAAATTGAGCTGTTTGGCCAAAAGTGAGGCCTTTAATCCCAGGAACACCATTTCTACTGTCAAGCATGGTGGTGGTAGTATTATGCTTTGGGCCTGTTTGGCCGCCAATGCAACTGGTACTTTACAGAGAGTAAATGCGACAATGAAAAAGGAGGATTACCACCAAATTCTTCAGGACAAGCTAAAATCATCAGCCCGGAGGTTGGGTCTTGGTTTGGACCCCAAACACACGTCAAAAGTGGTAAATCAGGCTAGAACAGGGGTAGGGAATCTATGGCTCTAGAGCCAGATGTGGCTCTTTTGATGACTGCATCTGGCTCTCAGATAAATCTGAGCTGACATTGCTTAGGACGATAAGTCATGAATAATTCCGCTGGTGATCACGATGTTAAAAATAACGTTCAAAATATAAAACATTCTCATGCATTTTAATCCATCCATCTGTTTTCTACGGCACCTGTTCAAGAAATACCAATGTTAGTAAAAAGAATTAGAGACTTATTCTACTCTAAAAATGTTGGTCTTACTTAAAAATGCACACATTTAGTTGTATTCAGTGTTAAAAAATATGATATGGCTCTCACGGAAATACATTTTGAAATATTTGGCTTTCATGGCTCTCTCAGCCAAAAAGGTTCCCGACCCCTGGGCTAGAATTAAGCTTTTAGCATGGCCTTCCCAAAGTCCTGACTTAAACGTGTGGACAATGCTGAAGAAACAAGTCCTGTCAGAAAAGCAACACATTTAGCTAAAGTGCACCAATTTTGTGGTCAAAAATTCCATCAGAAG